>NW_019417331.1:2447-29947 GCF_000390285.2 Anoplophora glabripennis | reverse complement strand
TCATTTTGATGAGATGTTAAGAGCCTTCATTAAGTTACAACAAATAATCTGATAACGTTATTGGTTTTGAGGATATCGTTATCAAAAAAACTATGAAGTTTGCTGATCAAGCTTTAGTTTCATGATCAAGGATTAAGAAGGAAGTGGAAACAGGCAATATCATTTAAAAATCAAGGAGGAATGAAAGCAGATGCCATTAAGAATATCATTAAAACTATAATAGACAATTTGCAAGATATTGGATTTATAGTTGTAGTAACTGTGTGCCGACCAGTTTTCAGCAAATTGTGCTGCTATTAGACAATTAGTGGAAGATACTGATGAAGAAAGTAATTAAGAATTATTTAAAATTAAGGATTAAGGAATTGTAGCAATATATGATCCTCCTCCTTTATTAAAAGGAGTTAGAAATAATTTTATTAATAATGGTACCAAATTTATTTAAAGACAGTACCGAGAAAAAAGTACGGTGGAGTGATATACAGAAACTGTATGAATTAGATGTAGGAGATTTTAACCCTAAAATATTTTACAAGTTAACGAATGCCCATACAAAGATCAGCTACGAACAATTAAGGTGAAGTTTGCTGCTCAAGTATTATCTCACAAGGTATCCTTCACATTAAGGTGGACTGCAAAATTAGGCGTTTTTAAATCTATATAAATCTGTTTGCGCAATAATGTGTAAATATTTTGTTTTCGGGAAACAAGGGTCTACTCGATTCAACCGCTGAAGATACGGCAGACGTTGGGTCTTTTATGGATCAGCTGGTTGACAGTGTAAATGGAGCAGCATATGAACCTGAAACAACTAAGATGTGCTGTAAAGGAAAATTCTCCACATATCAAATTCTGATATGATGCTATAAATTTTTAAAAAACAAAATTTTGTACTCCTAGAGGAGATGTTGTGCCACCAACAGTTAAGAACTGGATAAAAACGTTGCATTAGTACCTACAAACAAAGTAAAGAATGCAGGATTCATTTCTGTCCAGGGAATGTCAACCAAGATCCACTAGAATTTTTTTTCGGATGTATGTACATCTTCTACAAATTCATTTAAAAGTTTAATAATAAATAATTTTTCAGCAAGTCATTCACCAATGGCAAATTGTGAGGAAGATAATAATGTTGCCTTAGTTGTTTAGAACATTAAAAAAAGGATTATCTGAATAATTGACATGTGAAGTATATATATCTTCATATGAAGATGATGATTTTCAATTTAAAGAAATTTTAGATAATTACATTATAAATACTCATTCATACATTGCAGGATATAGAATAATTTTAAAATATACAAAGAAATGTCCAACGTGTTTTAATCAGCTGGTGTGTTTAACATCTTCAGAGGAGCACAACCTAATTTTACAACGCGAATACATGCAAAATTGATACTCATACCAAAAACTCAATTTATAGATGTAGTTTTTGTCTATGGGGCAAGTATTTGATTATTATATAGAAAAATTAGTACTGAATGATAATATTAAAAACAACCTTATACACAATATCTATGCGACAATCCATGCGAAGCACATAAAGTATCTTATTCTCCGAACATCATATAGGTACTATTTTTTCTTCAAACGTTATACATTCTAGGTAAAATGATTAAAACAACTATAAGAAAAAAACGAATTTTGAATAAAGATTGTAACATTGAATCTTACTTATTTCACTGTACTATACAGCGTGGTAAAAAAGTTCTGCATAAAATTCATATTTTCGTTAAACAATTTTTTTCGAAAAACGGTAAGACCCGTCGATTTTTATTTGATCCAGGGCACCTTGTTATGTGGAAAAATTTTTTTTTCGATAATCCACTTACGGCAGCGATGACATAATTTTTTTTTAAATGACAACGCATATTTTTTTCGTTCGAAATTGATGACAGTGATAATTATCTAAACAACGGTGTGAAAATTTCGATGTCTTACATAACAATTTTTTTTAGAAAAATGCACCTTAAGTTCTTATAAGTGATAATTGTCTACTTACACTATTAATGGCTCCGAAAAGGACAAAGTTGACAAAATTACATTTCAAACGAGTAAAATTACACTAATGTTTGTGTAAGTCTAGCGAAATTGTTCGAATTGCCCACCCTGTACCATTTGGCATTGTCCTAAGCGTGTGTAAACGCCGTCTACACTTCGTTCAAGCATTCCCGGGTCGATTTGATTTATTTCAAAACGAATACGGTTTTTAAGTTCTTCCAAATCACCTGGTCTGTTTGTGTACACACGCGATTTCAAATAGCCCCACAAAAAAAAGTCTAGAGGTGTTAAATCAGGCGAACGCGGAGGCCACTCGATTGTTCCGCGTCGCCCGATCCACCGGCCAGTAAACGTGTTATTCAAGTACTCCCGTACTTGCACTCCATAATGGGGCGGTGCACCATCCTGCTGAAACCAAATTCTTTCCTCAGGAATATCAGGATCCTCGTTGTTCGGGAATAACTCTGCTAAGCTTGGGACCAAATCGAACCGCAGGAAATCCAAATAGCGAGCAGCAGTTAAATTTTCCTCGAAAAAATACGGGCCTAAAATACGACGCCCTATTATTCCCGCCCAAACGTTCACCTTTCGGGGGTGCTGATGATCTACTTCTTGCACCCAGTGCGGGTTTTCCTGAGACCAATACCGGCAGTTATGTCGATGCACCGATCCATTAAGATAAAAAGTAGCCTCGTCAGAAAAAATTATGTTCTTGAGGAAGTCGGGGTCTCCGTTACATCGATGCATTAAATCTTCACAAAAGTGGAGACGGCGGTCTGGGTCGTCCTCAGTCAATGCATGTATCAAGTGACCCTTATAGGGGTGAAATTTCTCTTTTTTGAGAAAGTTCACCACAGTTACATGTGAAATATCATTGTTCAATGCAATCGACCTTGTACTAGAATGAGGGTTGTCCTGGAGCTCCACCAGGATATTCAATCTAGTTTCATCATCTACTCTAGGACGACCCGCACGAGGAGCATCTTTCACACTACCAGTTTCCTCAAACCTTGCCAGTACCCTACTAACCGTAGATTGCGTAATTGGTGGTCTGTCAGGGTACGTTGCATTAAATAATTGGCAAGCTTCTTGATGGGTTCGTAACTTATCGCCGAAACCAATCATCCTCAAAATATCAATTCTTTCGCGTTCACTAAGTTTTGCCATTTCGAATTAAACGATTTCACCAAAGAATGTTAAATCGGTACTGATTTTTAGTCTTCAATATTTCAGGTAATCTACTCCTTTCAAGTAAACATTTCTTTGGATCTTTTTTTTTTGGGGAATTTATCGGCAAACTCGAAGACAAAAAGTCGACCTTAATTTGCTACATACTATTTGGATTTTGTGCGGTTGAACTTGGTTCTAAATTTTGCAGTTTAATCAGGATCCTGACAATATCTGATGAATAATTCCGCAAATATTACATAACACCAGTTGCAACTTAAGTTATCTGAAATGCTTTCTGCCGAATAAATTTTTTTCTAAGGCATTTGATCCGTAAACAGCAAATTATTGCATTCAAGAACTTAAGGTGCATTTTTCTAAAAAAAATTGTTATGTAAGACATCGAAATTTTCACACCGTTGTTTAGATAATTATCACTGTCATCAATTTCGAACGAAAAAAATATGCGTTGTCATTTAAAAAAAAATTATGTCATCGCTGCCGTAAGTGGATTATCGAAAAAAAAATTTTTCCACATAACAAGGTGCCCTGGATCAAATAAAAATCGACGGGTCTCACCGTTTTTCGAAAAAAAAATTGTTTAACGAAAATATGAATTTTATGCAGAACTTTTTTACCACGCTTTACTTATCGTTACCATAGCCATAGATATGTACTTGCATCTATCAAAACAAATATTTAAAATTTGGCGTCGCGTCGGTTGACAGTTACTAAAAAATGAGTCAGTACTCTACTCAATATCAGTATATAACAAGAAGTGGAGGATTCTTAAATTATGCAAATAATCTTCACTATTGTACTTATAAATAATAAATATAAAAAAAATGTTCAATATTAAAATTGAATTCATAGAGAACTATAATGAGTTTATATTCCTAGGCATATAAATGACAATTCATATTATTGAGTAACGTCAAATAAGCTGTTGCCGCTTATATGGCGTTTGAAGAAAAACGTTATCTTGAATTAACATATTTGATATCTTTGACTTCATGTCGCTAGTGGCGTTGATTATCCACGAACTGGCACGAACGCGAGAGTCACTCATCTATATTTTTTTTCTAATCTGTGGTCTCTATGAGGTTCATAGATAAAAGAGTTGATGAGTGATGAGGTTATTGTGGTTATGTCGTTATGTCAGCCCCCAGATCTCCCAGAAAATTTCCTGGTCGAAACCGGCAATACATATAATAATAATTACCGACTTACATGGAAGTAAAATTAAATATATGGATAGAAGATGCAGAAATAAGTGAATCTAGACTGTATAAGTTCAAGAATGAAATATTTTACTATCGTTTAGTCTATTAACTAAATGTGAGTATATCGCAGATCTATGTAATTCCAACGTTATTTATTTACTTGATTCTTTTAGTGTAATCAGTCACAATATATATATTATACATTTCCTACTGTTGGCGAATACCAGAATACCAATAATAGCAAGAAGTAACTGTTTATTAGAATTTAAATAAATGAATCAGTTAGAATGTATCGTGCAGAAACATGTAGAAATGTTTTGCAAGATAATGCCCCGTCATGTTGAAAAATGGAAAATACTATTACAGCATGCTACAAAACCAGCAGAAGCACTTTCAAATTATGCTGAACAGTTACGTCACGTGCAGAAGTAAGTTACCAGTTGCCTCATTTATTTTTTATTAATAATTGTAATTTGATTTGCTTTAAGATCATAAGTCAGTCAAAGATAGGATTTTAGATTTTGATGATGTTACATCTTTAAAAAATAAGTACAGGTGCTCTATTAGTGCAGCCAAGTACAATAGCTTGTATTATTTGAGTTAAAAAGCAGTATTTTGGAATAAAGTGGTATATGAAACAGTTGAAAAAAAGTAAGTTTTTTAATGGAATACCTTATTACAGGTTTGAATTGACGGTGGAATTTTGCATGTAGTGGCATAATTAATTTAGATTTGGAAAATGCACTTAATTTTATTACATTATCATACATTTGTTTCAAGATAGTTAATTTTTTATTTATTACATTTTTTACATTAATTATACGGTATGATTTAATATTTTTTGTGTATGTAGGTACATGGAACTACCTCAGATTGTTGGGACCTAAATTATATGATTTGACTAAACTTACCTTTATCTAAAATTGCTTTGTTTAGGTGCTAAAGAATGAAGTTGGTAAAAGTTTTTTTTTTTACATTAGAAGTTCTTTTTTTTGCTATGTTATATATATATTTTTAATTTGTTCAATTTATGCTGGCCTATTTCTGCGACAATGGCTAAGCAAGCACCAACTCCAGGAAACGAGCAACCTCCAACCTGGAATTTTAAGCGAACTCCCATTTTGTCAGGGTAGGCATAATTTACTTGCCTAACATTGCTTAGACAAGGAACCATCAGTTTTACGTCTTTTCTGAGGGGTGATTACATTTATCTATGCAAATTTCACCTAAATTTGTATAGCTTCTGTAAATGCACCTACATGTGTACATTTGCATATTTAGAATTTTCCCTTTAAATATATATCTAAATTTTGATGTTAAGCAGATTCATTATCTTATGACATCAAAAAAAATTGAGTAGTTGATTGTAGAAATATCTTTATGAACCCACTGTTGCTAACAGGTAATCCAAGTCAGGGGCATACAGTGGGTATCGGTATTTTAGCTGTTCGTATTGAACTCATTGCTTTATTTATTATTGCTAATTCGTTTCCGGTAAACTTTTATCACCATAGTGTTCCTTCACAATATAGTTATAGACTTTTTTTGAGGACGACCTTACAAAATCAGTATTTGTTCTATCTTTTTCTTTCTTGCAATTTTTTTGTACTTATATAAAAAATGTTCCCGTAATTAATAATTTTTTTTGCTTAGCGTACGTGAAAATGAATCATATTGACCATAAAAATATGATCGAAAGTAATATTTATCGACCCTTGGGCCGCGATAGTCCAAAGGGCAGAATATGAGCATTAGTAACCCGTGGATATTAGACGGTGAAGGTGTCCAGATTGTGAAAAACTACAAAATCATGTTATAAGTTTTTTTGCCTAGCATAATATGAAAATGAATTATATTGACCGCAAAAATAAATATGACCGAAAGTAATATTTATCGACCCTTGGGCCGCTAAACTTATAAAATAAATTTTTGGCACACTATTAGCCAGATGGCTTAATTTACAATTTCAAAGTTTCTTTTGAAGTAGAAAGTGATATATTTTTTGAAACGTCCAGAAGTCTAAACCGACGAAGTGACAGTTAGCCCAGAAATTGTGGAATAATGACTAATGGTCCTAAATAGTGGCTTCTATATTTTAGGTAAAATTTTCATGATGATTAAGGAATGACCACTTAAAATAATCCGGGAGTCAAAATTTGAAGATAGGATGGCTTTTGAATTTTCACGAAAACTTGTTATAGCTTTAGTTTTCCAACCATTTGTCAAAATCAATTTATTTTGGTAAACACCATATAGCAGAGACAGCAGGCTTGAAGTAAATATTCTATTACCGTACTGAAAAAAATCTATTCTTTTGTATCTCCTTTGAGAAGTTTAGTCTGTATATTTTTTCTACTGTTTTATATACCATACTGAAACATGGATCAGAAAAATTATGCATTTGATTTTCTTCTCACAACTCTTACCTTTTAAAGCAATTAAATTCTGGCAACACACTTTGTTAATTAGCATTTCAATATTATTCTAGTTTGAGCAACTACCTATTGTACTTTAACAAATTTTACAATACTACCTACGTAACCACCTATAAGGGTATGCTTGTGTTAAATTGGCCCTAACTTTTTTACTACTCTGTACATTGATGTTTCGTATTAGTGAACACCGTGTATTTTTTGTTAGGGTTGCTGTTACTATTAGAGATATTTACAATTTTCTATTTTTTGGACACATTTTCTCGTATCAGACCTGTTGTCAAATTGGCCATGACCAGAACACTCCAAAACAATTAAAATAACTTGACATTTGTCAAGTTAGTTGACAAATTATTGTTGTGTCTGTAATAGTTTTGCCGAAAATTTAAATAAAAATGCCTTTGGATCGTTTACTTATGAGGATTATTTTAATTTGTAGCTATTTTTATTTAAATTTTCGGCAATAACTATTCAAACACAATAATAATTTGACAACTAACTTGACAAATGTAATGTTATTTCAATTGTTTTTGGAGTGTTTCTGGTCATGGCCAATTTGACAATAGGTCTGATACGATGAAAATTGTCCTACTAATATCTCTAAAAGTAGTAATGGCAACCTTAACAATGATTATATGGCTTGAAAGCAAATTTCAATCTGCATACGACAGAGTAAAAAAGTATGGGGTGTCTTTTTAAGTTAACAATGTTATAGCTGTTTGAAGTTATCAAAATGTAACAGCAAAAATGAAACACCTAGTATTAAATGTTTTAATTTGGTGGTATACCAACCATAGTGTAGTGTTAAAATCTCAAAATCTATAACTTCTAGGTATAGGTGTTATTTAATAAAGTGATCCTCAAATTTCACGTAGAATATGAAAATGCAATAATATATAGGGTGTCCCTCTTAAAATAACGAAGTTGGTATTGACTTTCAGTATAACCGGAAGTGCTGGCTGGTTCTACATATTTTAGTTGTGTTTGCCCCAGGGACATTGCTATGTTGTCAAATTTTCAAATTTTTCGGAGCATTACTTTCCTAGATATCGATGTACGCAGTTCTCGGTGGGACAGCCTGAATTTAAAATTTATTTTGACTTAAAAATTTCTTTAATATTGACTAAATGACTTTAACATTCACGAGAATAGCAAGTTTCTATATATATAATATCTGAGATATGCTAATGAACATCGAAAATAAGAAATAATTATATGTGGTTTTGAGATATTCTGTTATGTATTTATGAAAAAAAAGTATGTGTATATTTCAGGGCTGCTGTGACACACATAGAAGAATTCGCTGAAATCCAAAAAAATATTGAATATAAAATAGTCAAAGGAATTGACTATGAAATTCGAATATTGAAGGAGATTGTGTAAGTTAACATTAATCGAGCTTCTATAATAAATATAACTTAAAAAATATTTAAATAAGAAACGTAGTTTGTGGGTTACTGAACTGTTAATAGCTTTTCTTGTCTTATATTTTTAATAATCAAATGTACACTATATTGTTTAAATTGTTTATTCCCAAATACTTAAACGCATACAACCTCTTTGTTTCGATTGCGTACTCATCCCGTATCGTAATACACACGACTGAAAATAATACCAACCTATCTCTTAGTTTTTCTTTCTTATACTAGAGGGCTGTTACCAACCTTACATCATAGAATATTAAAAGAAATTTATTAGTATATAATATTAAATATTTTATCAAATGTGTTTTGGGGTAATTTGTTTACTCCTGAATGAGAATTTGGGGATTTTTCTTAAAGAAGGCCAAGTTTCGATATCTTGACCATTTCGGGTATGTCTTAACTTTTTGAAATTTCCTTCATCCGCGTCTAAAGAACCTCATAAATTTTTGGAAGGTCCTGAGAAAGTTAAATAGTAAAATTTTCTAGTGGTGCTGGAGATATTTGATCAAATAAAAGAGAACTTTGCTGTAATTGAACTTCAGTTATTTCATAAAGCATTTTCGGATGTATGTATTTATTTCTGAAATAATGTTGATAATTTTGTCATTGAACGTGTTCCATAATTGAAAACCCATTGCAATACTGAATGTGGAGTATGTTTTTAATTCAGTATAAACATTTATTTTCCTTTCTTACTAATTTCGGTTATATGCCCTCATCATTGGAAAGAAATGACTGTCATTGGAAAATAATTTGCTGCATGAAACTTCTAATAACTGATATAATTTGGGTGAAAAAATGCAAATATTTTTTGTTTAAAGTCATTGAGACAAATTAAGGACAAATAATGTTTGTCCTGAATTTATTATTTCGCATGCTTTTTTGCCGAAAACGAAAAAAAAAAAAAATTTCCAGTGGCATGCCATAATTTTTGAGGAAAACAGTATTTATATTTATGTCACCGCTTTGAGTTGAGATTCACACTGTGCGCCACTTTTTTCAAATATTGTGTACTCAAAATCTCGTTTCAGTATCTCCATTTTATTATAAGTATTAATATTTTTTAGGGACCAATTGAATTCATTAAACCATGAGATGAGAAATAAACTATCACTTTTAGAAAGATCAACGATAGATTTAAACTGGGATAATGATTCTCAACTTCTTGTTGGAACTGCGCTTCAACCTCCATTATGGAAAATTTTGCATGAGGGGTTATGTTTTTGGTCATATTTCGCAGATGCAATGAAGTGCATTAATAATCAAATGAAGTATATTAATGTCAAGGATGTCAAGTCAATGGAAGCTTTTGAAAATTGCTTTAATCTTAATTTAGATAATAGCGTTATTACCAATTTGTTATCCAAAACGCAATATGTGAATAATGAGAAACTTTTGGTATAATTATTGTTAAATTTTTACTTCAGGAATTTTAATAAAATTTGAATAAATTGTGTTAGTAAATATGTTTTTATTGATAAATTTATACAGACAAAAGGCAGGGTTGGTTTTATATTTAAAGAAATGAAATTCACAATGTGCAGGGTAACCCAGAACTAATGGTTGATTGCCAGTATTTTATTTAAAAAAGATATATAATAAATACAGAGAAATACACTGATTCGATAAAGTTTTATCAGTGTTGCCGTTAAAAGCGAGATTCTTATTGTTTATGTAAGTGACTAATTATTTAGGACTGTACGACTCCACTTGTATAATGACTGATAACTTTAAAATAGTGGCGGCTCATCGTATGAAGCAACTGAGGCCGGGCCTCACTGTAAAATTTGGCTCTCGCACCATATATTTTAATACTTACTATTCTACTATGAACCTAAATAAACAGTTAGGTAAATTAATTACCTATTACGTTTATCAAAAATCAAAATAACAGTAGGTATAAAATAATGGTTTGAATATTGAATATTTCGCCGTTTGGATACAGTTACTCCTCACTAGTCCCCACCACAGTGAGGCAAGGATTTCTTTGCTTGTAGGCGCGTCACACTTGTCTACAATATACTACAGTTCTCCCTCCATGCGAGGCGGTTAAAATAACGTGATTTACGGGGGAATTGAGGTTAAAAAGCGGCTTATACTCGTAGTTTTAGTTCGCGGTTAATGTACGCGTCGCATAGTACGCGGGTCAGTGTGAGGGACAGTACAAAGGCTTTAAGGATAAGGACAAGGCAGGCATTAATAATAATAATAATAATAATAATAATAATAATAATAATAATAATAATAATAATTTATTAATCCAAAAGACAATACAAATGGCATAGGATAAGTTAGCAAAAAACATAATACATAAAAATTTAAATAAATAAAAAAACTTAAACAAAACAAAGACTAAATTTAACGTAATATAATAGATACTGTCGCAGGATGTTGGCTTTTTTCCTTTAAAAAAATGGCCAAACAGGCGAGATTTAATGATAAGAGGGTTTTGACTTCTTGACAGAAAAAGCTGTCAGTCAAAAAATTTTGGAAATAATTTTTTCAAAAAAGGTTTGTGCGCGGAAATAGACACCAGGTTATTAAACAATTTGTATTTTGCTTTAATATAGAAGTTTAAGTATTCAGACTGCTGAGACTTCTGGTACTGTGACGATGGAGAGAGGAGCTCCGGAAATGTCACACGTAGAACGAATCGTTTCATGTGCTGCGACCTTGCCAGAAGACATTACTGTTCTCAAGCGAGAATTTTTGGCCTCCACCATATCTTTGGAGGAAACCCCGTTCTTGGGATTCCCTAGGAAATCCCAGGATGAGGAGAGCAGTGCTCCCCGTAGCGGAGGAACGGCCACGACGACAATACCTATTATATATAGTCAATATTATATGTATATGTACATAGATAATAATAAATCTCTCACGATATTGTTTTATCTCTTGAAACGCCTTTTTCAAGACGTAATGACGTAAACTACTGTTCTAAACAAATTAAAATCGCTAGTCAAAGAATTTCTGAATTAAGAACCGAAGAAAAATTTGAAAATATTTTTAATTATGCGAAAAATATACTGGACTACCAAGTAAACGGAACGAACTGGAAATATTTTCGAAATGTATTTCTCATTAATTAAGTACCTACTCGTTTTGGGAATTTACATGATTTAAATTTTCTTGCTTTAGTAGATTCCTCAAAATTTCCTGAATATGCAAACAAATTTCCCGAAAAATCGTTTGAATATTTATTACAAATGTATTCAAACGTTTTTGAAAAAGTGAACTTAATATTTTGTACAGAGACGAACAATTTCGTAATTTATAAGTTCAAAAAACGGTAGAAGTATTATAGAAGGAATTTAAAATAGTATTTTCGGAAACATAAATTGTTTTGCCTTCGGTAGAAAGAATCTTTTCATGTCTTGAGCGCATTAAGACTTACCTAGGTACCTACCTACTTAAGAAATACGATGACACAAGGGCGCTTAAACAACTTATCAGTGATGGCGATAGAAAAAGAACTATTGCAAAGTCTTAGTGCCGATCCCCAATTTTATGAAGACATTATAAGTAAATTTGCAAATTTCAAAGGCAGATGAATAAACCTGTTTTATTCACTATATTTTAAAAATAGTTTGTTAAAAGTGGAGGCTAACGAAAAGCTGACGGGCGTTGTTTTATATATAAATAGATAAGTTGGCTGGCTACCTTGTGAAAATTTATTTTTATATTTTTTTTCATATTTTTGAATATTCTTAAACCAAGTAGGATCAATTTTATTAATTATTAGGTTTTTTTCTGTTACTTAATTTTATTGTAAATACAAGTTTTAAAGTTCAGATATTAATATGTATTACTAGGTAATATAATAATAAATTTTAATTTATTACTATTTATTATTTGAGAGCGGATTAATAAAACAATCAAATAGTTGCATAGGTATTATTTTTTATAAAATCTGAATGCACATCCTGCTCTTAAACATCAGTTTTTCTATAATATTGTAAATGCAACTAAAAATTTTCAGATGCATTTAGTCGTTGAAAATTTAAAAATTCACCTATTAACAATGTCACGAACCGCCACTGCTTTAAGAGTATCCACGGGTTTCAGCAGTATAATAATATCTTGAATAGTACCTACTGACAGAATTTTGGATTTCTTGTTTTCAAAATTCAATTGCGCCGTTGATAGATCTGAATGTCCGTTAGTTAACGAAGATAACCACCATCCATCAGCCTTAATAAATCATCCTTATCACTTGCACATAATAATTTCCCGATTGGGCTTTTTTAAAAATGTTTACACTGTAGAGTAAGCATGTTCATTGTTTTTTTATACGACTGCCTTGCACGTATTGCGCACGGAAAACACGCTCTGAAAACGGTATTTTGCACACGGTTACGTCATCTTTGCACACGCGTCTCCAGATTGTGATTTTTGTTTGATGTTGTCACCCAAATTATGCAATGTTTCAAGTTGGCTGAGTTTCATAGCAACCGTCACGGCTCCTTTATTTTGTTGATTAGATACTTCAAAAATTGTTGAATTCCCGAAGTTTGGGTGTGAAAATGTGTGATTCTGAAGAGATTTTACAGAAAGCAAGCGAAATATGTTCGGAACTGCTGCCCACAAAATCCAGAAGCAGGTATGAAGCTGAGTTAAGCCGATTTATGGACTGGCGACTAGCCAAAAATGTCCAAACTTTCTCAGAAAACGCAGTAATGGTGTATTTTGAAGAACTATCTAAGAAATATAAATCTTCGACGTTGTGGACGATTTTTTCGATGCTCAAGTCAACGTTAAGTGCCAATCACAACATAGATCTTGGAAGCTATAAAAAGTTGCAAGCGCTAATCAAACGAAAATCCGAAAACTACGTCCCAAAGAAGTCCCAAATCCTCACAGAAGATGATTTTTGCCGGTTTTTGACGAAAGCATCAGACGACAAATATTTACTTATCAAGGCGGTGGTGGCAGTTGGACTATCTGGGGCATGTCGAAGGGAGGAATTATGTTATCTCAAAATAGAAGACACCAAAGATTTCGGCAGTGCTATGCTGATTAAACTGAAGAATACAAAAACAAAGGTACCAAGGTGTTTTACAATTACAGGAAACCTTTACACTATCTTAAAAAAGTACTGTGCTCTTCGTCCTCCTAATCTGAAGACAGGCAGGTTTTTTTTAAACTATCAAAACGGAAAATGTTCAAGCCAAAACGTTGGCATCAACAAAATTGGAAACATGGCTAGGGAAATCGCCAAGTTTTTGATGCTAGAGAATCCAGAAAGTTACACGGGACATTGTTTTCGGCGTTCATCGGCCACAATTTTAGTCAATTCTGGCTCAAATCTGCTTGCCCTCAAACGCCATGGAGGGTGGAAATCCAGTACAGTTGCCGAAGGCTACGTTGATGACTGTTTGAGAAATAAAATGGAAGTTTCGAAAAAGATAGAGTCTTCAGTGTCTTCTGCTGCCACAGAACCAGAACAACGATCGTCTACTGGAATACAACAAGAAAACAACGACCGCACGCTGAAAAACTGCACTAAAAACACGACACCAAAAATATTCTCTATTACCGAAAACAAGGTGCACAATAATACTGCTTTTCCCAGCGTAACCTTGAAGGAATGTTCAAATGTTACCATAAATATTAAATATTAGTTTCTTTTGTTAATGCGTTAGCAATTTTCTTAATAAAAACGAGTTAAATTAAAAGTTGTATTTAATTTATTTTGTTAATGCGTTGGCAATTTTAGTAATAAAAACGATTTAAATTAAAATTTGATTTTTGTGGTCTCTGTTTGCAGTCGTATAAAAAGTATCGTAAAAAACTCGTTTGAAAACCTCTTTGCACACTCGCTCGACTTGTGGACCTCGCCTTCGGCTCGGTCCACCAATATGTCTCGCTCGTGTGCAAAGAGTCGTTTTCAAACCTTGTTGTTTAATATACTATTATGTATAGCCTTTTGGACTTAGCAGTGCCAAAGTTGTACGTAAAACTCATTGTTGTCACTATCCACTTTGGTTTACTGGAGAGGTAATTGCATCTATTCGGGCTAAAGTTTCAGCGTACAGGCGTTACAAAATACAAAACACCTGATTTTTATAATATTAGCATCACCGTTTCATCTCCAAACGTCTGATTGATGAGGCGTATAAATCTTTTATAGGAGTCACTGAACAGTCTCTCTCTGATGATCCTAAGAAATTTTGAAATTTCATACAAAAAGAGGATCCTCCCGCATACCTTCTACGATGGTTCTTAATGACAAAGAGATCTAATTCAACAGATATTGTTAATGCATTTGGCAACTATTTCAATAGTGTTTTCATTCAGTCTCATGCTGTAGATAGATCTAAATTTCCTTTTCATAATATCTCTGGTAATTCCGTAACATTAACGTCTTTTACATATGAAGATGTTTTACAGAATTTGCAGCGTTTCAAGGACACTCTTACTATGAATGTTGATGGAATTCCCAGCTTTTTACTTAAAGATTGTGCATTTGCTCTAGCTGAGCCTCTGATCATTTTATTCAATTTAATTTTAAGGGATTTGTCTTTCCCAATGATATAGAAGAAGCCATTTATTTGTTCTAGTCTCAAAAAAGATGATAGAATGACAACTAATTACAGAGGGAATTTCCTTTTATTTTTCTAAAATATTTGAGATTAGATTGTATAGTAAAATTTATTACGCAACAGTGGCGGCGTGTGAACATTGATTGAATGTGTTCTGCTTAGGGTTGTTACATTCCGGGATAATAAGTGCCCGGAGTCTGTAAATGGCGCCGCAGGCGAAAAATTTTAAAATTTTCAAGGTCACGCGCTTTCCTGGCACTTCTGAATTTCAAGGAACAATGCATTTATAAAAAAACAGATTTTCACAATAATGATTTTTGAAATTGATACCTTTTTGAAATATCTATTAATGAATTACCTAGTGACGGTATAAATAAATTGGAATAAACTAAATATATTTTATTAAATTATTGAATATCGTTTATAAACAAAAAAATCGTTTGTGAAATTTACCAACGATTCAACGAATTTTAATTTTCCTCGCCGCGTTATGATTTTTTAACATTATAACTATTATATTCCGGGAGTTATACGTGCAAATCCGAAATCCGGGACCATACAGCTAATTCCCGGTACAATCACAGAAAATCCCGGTCATACCCATGTGGCTAGATGTTCTTTTAATATGTCGTCAAGATCTGCACTAAAATTTAAGAGTCCACGAAACACATCAGGGTTGCCCGAATTTTCTGTCTCATCGTGTCCGCGAAATGCTAATTCGAAAGCTCCACAAAATTTTATGCAATCTATGATTTTAGATAATACATAACGATTTTTCGTTACCTGTTCATTGTGTTTCCGTATATTATCCCAATATGCAGAATCTAACTGACTTCTTATGTTTATTTTACCTAAAGACTTAATGACTTAAATCTTTCACACTGTATATTGTCCATGCTTTATCCCCACCGAAAAGTAAGCACGGAAAACAAAACAGTGAATATTTTAAATCACACCCGCACACCCACTCTGCTTTTGTGTATACATTATTGTTTTTTTATAACTTTTACTTCTTTTATTTTTAGTTTATCCTCATAAGGCAGAGAACCAAAGTTTTTTTTTAAACGAAACGCTATTCATTTTAATAACTATAATATCCGTAGACGCCTAAACGAAAATATTCACACGTGCCGCTCGCAGAAATAAACCACCACATACCACGTACGAAATATTACTGCATTTACTGCAGCAGTGGCTGGCGCTGTTGCAGCCACAAAAGCCCCTATCTTCGTGTACTGGGTCACGTGCCTGATTAGCCAATAAAAACAAAGGACGCATCTAATTGTTCGCTGTGCACACATTTTGTATATGAGGTTGCATATATTAAGGAGCTTAGCTCGCGTCACAATAAATAATAATATAAGCTCCTAGATTTATTTTAGCGCGAGTATATTTGGATTCTTTAAATATTTTGTTGATATTTAATATGATTAAATACATAAAATTTTATGTGTTCTGCAGTTCCGCAGCTCTTATGGTAAAACCGCCACTGTTACGCAACCAAGCAGATGATATCTACTAATCAACATGGCTTTATGCAAAGGAAATCTACAGTCTCTAATCTTACCGTTTTTTCTCAGTATCTCTCGGAAGTCATAGATAGTAGTGGGCAAGTTAACGTATGTAATTTATATGGATTTTCAAAAATCATTTAGTCAAATTGATCACAACGTCCTGCTATTAAAATTAGAAAGGTTTAGTTTATGTAATGCTTTAATGAAACTATTTTTATCTTACTTACAATTAATGGTCAGATACCAAAACTTTACTTCCGATCCTTTTTTTCCAATGTCGAAGGTACCCCAGGGTTCCAACTTGGTGCTTCTATTGTTTTATTCTTTATTAATGATTTTCCGGATATGGTTTCTTGTGAACATTTGCTTTTTGCTGATGACGTTAAATTGTTAAGATTAACTCCCTTTCCGACTGCCATCACCTGCAACAATGTACAAATCACATAGCTATGTGGTGTAACTTATATCATCTCAGTCTTAATATAGGTATCAAAATGTAAAGGCATGAGATACACGAAAAACTAATTTTATTAGTTATGAATAGGCATTAGTGATAATGCCATATCGGTCGAGTCAAGTGCTTAAAGATTTCGGAATATCTTTTGACAGCAAGTTTACTTTTATTGAACACATTAACAATGTAGCGTCAAGTGCCTTTAAAACTTAAGATTTTCTGTATCAGAACTGCAGGGACTTTTTCAACGCTCAAATTTATTATTTTGTACCCTCGTTAGGTCGAAACTTGAATACGGTTCATTATAAGGTATCCGATTTGCGAAGTTCATAGTCAGAGATTGGAATCTATTCAACGGTAATTTCTAAAATTTCTTTGTTTTCATCATTTTATCCACCTCGAGGTTTTACTCATCTAGATTTACTAAAAAGATTCGATTTTGATTCGTGGAGATTCGTCGCGATATTTCTTTGAAGCGTTTTCTGTATAATCTTCTGCAAGGTAAAATTGATTATCCAGTTCTACTAAGCAAGATAAACTTTATTGTACCTCGGGCTAACAGAAGCAATACGACACACTTTATTGTTCTACTCCTAGATTTAACACTTTAATAATTAAATGCCCTTTAAATACAGAAAATGCAGGACTAGATTCATTACTAAAAGATAAGTAGAGGTTGCTCTATAAACTTTTTCCCGCTGGACTCGGTATTCGAGATACAGGGTGTTAAAATTTACAAAAAATATATTTTCTGCTATATCTTCATAATGCGCTGACGGAATTGAATGAAATTTACTACAGCGTGTTCACTTAAGTAGACCTTTTATTGAATGTAATATTAACCTTGTGGCTTTTACCAGTGGCGTGCTACTGGAGATGCCGCCCCATTTTCCCATGAAAAAAATACGCCACTGGCGTTTTTTTTTTTGTAGAAATAATGTTACTTCAGGTAGTGTTACGTTAAGTGAACGAAAAATTTTTCTTGGTGTTTTTTAATAGTACAGCCGTTTAGGAGATATTGGGCTTGTTTTTACGTGTTATTGAATTTTCCTTATAAATTAGGTAATCCGTTTATTTGATGAAAACCTTCTGGTTTTAACCAGTGATGTTCTACTAAAATATCCGCTAACTTTTCCTAAGAAAAGAATATACCACTGGCAAGTTTTTTGTAGAAATAATTTTATTTATGGAAAAATATCAAAACTAAATAATAAAATAATATTAGCAAATAGGTCGAGTAAGTAATTAAGTAACGAGTCTCACAACAATTAATTGTCCAAAACAAAGTCCTTTCGCATCAATACAATTTTGACATCTTCTAATCAGGCTACTTATAGAGGAACTTATTACGACATGATTTTTCCTGAGGAGATTACAGTTTTCCTCTATTATTTGCCATAATTCGTCTCGTGTTCATAAGCCCAACAAGGACTGCAGCTTCAGAAATAAATAAACAAAGCTATAATATTGAAAACAGATCATCGTAAGCTTACTAACTGATAATGCAGACAAAATATTCAAATTTTGATGATGGATTTTAAACAAATATGAGTAGGTATATGTGAACTAAATTTGCGCATTATGGTCGGCAAATAAGTAAATTATCTCCTAATCGGCTGCTACTATTAAAAAATATAAAGAATTACTTTTCATTCATTTAATGTAACAGTATTTAATTAGGCATTATTTCTACAAAAAACTGCCAGTGGCGTATTTTTTTCTTGGGAAAACTGAGCGGCACCTTCAGTACCTTCAGCCACTGGTTAATGTCAAGAGGTTAATTCAATAAAAGGTCTAATTACGTGAATACGTTGTGATAAATTCCATTCAAATCGTTCAGCGTAATATGAAGATTTGACCGAAAATATAAAAAATTTTTTGGACACTTGAACACCCTGTATCTCGAATACCACGTTTCCCAGGAATACAGTTTATAGAGCAAACTCTATGAGGGTGAAGTTGTTGGTTTAAATTAGTTGTAATCATATTTGTTTTTTCTTCTTTCCTTGCTGTGTATTTAATATAGTATTATACCGGGTGTTATTGATAAGTTTTGCCAAACTTTAATGGCATATTCTACCGAAAAATAATCAAATAATCAACATTTGCCCTATACAAATTTTTGATAGGACGTTTCCCTACGGAGTTACAGGGTGTTAAATATTTCAAATATTTATATTATTTTTCCTGTAACTTCTCTGGCATAAAATATTAAGTAATAAAATTTGGAGGATAACATTTATTTAGTAGGGACTATTTCTTCATGGATAACTTATTCCAAAATACATTCCAGTGGCGTAGTTATTGGGGGAGTAGTGTACCTTTTTAAAAAAAAATCGTACGCCACTGGTTTTTTAAATAATTTTAAATGTTTTTAAAATGTACAATCAATTTGTGACAATAAAGTATTCTTGTAAAGTATTCGTAAAATTTACTGGTTTTTAGATAATTGGGAAATCAAATAAGAAGAATGGCATTGACAAGCTGAACGACTTTATAGACAGACTTTTCCAAATCAACGTTGTCCAACAACGAATACTTCTTCAAGCGTTCACCGTTGAGCTCGTGAAACTGCATGTTTGTCGCCACCAGAACGTCGAGCAAGAGAAAGACCTGTTCGTACAGTTAATTTGAAAGACAGAATTTTGGAATCTGGAGATGAAGACCCATCTAGTACCAAACAGATATAAACAGATTTGGGTGTATCACATGTAACAATCTGGAACGTCTTACGTGAGCAGCAATTACGTCCATATCATGTCAAGCGAGTAAAATGACTATCAACCGAGGATTGAATTTTGTCAGTGGTTTTTACAACAATGCGACCAGCCTGATTTTCAGTTATTAATATTATTTACCGATGAAGCGAAATTCACAAGAAAAACCATTTCGAATTGTCATCATAATAACCACCAATGAGCCGATGAAAATCCGCATATTATTTTTCAACATCGATTCCAAGAACAGTTTTCTCTGAATGTTTGGGCAGGCATTAAAGAACGATTGTTTAATTGGTCCCTAATTTCTACCCAGAACCCTCGATGGTAGAACTTATCAGAGGTTCCTACAAGAAGAATTACCACTACTTCCAGAAAAAGTGCCATTGAGGTTAGGTCAATTATTGTGGTATATGCATGATGGGGCGCCACCTCATTACAGTTTTACCGTTAGACAGTTGCTGAATAATAAGTATTCTAATCACTGGATTGGTAGAGGAGGACCCATTGCTTAGCCGGTTCGTTCCGACCTGAATCCCTTGGATTATTTTTTTTGGGGCTACCTCAAAACTATGGTATATCGTACTCTAGTTCCCAGTGTAGAAGTACTTCGACAGCGCATTGTAGAGAGTTTCTCAACCATACATAATATGGCTGGAAATATGAGGCATGTAAGACTATCAATGCGGAGACGCTGCACAGCATGCATTGCATCCCAGGGACAGCATTTTGAACGTTTCTTGTGATGTTGTATAGTGTTTTGAAATCTCTCAAAAATATTAGGTATTGAATTTATTGTTACACATTTAGCAGTCAATAGAAAATAGTAAATAGCAACATAGGTACTTAAGTGTCTTCTTATTTGATTTCCCAATTATCTAAAGACCAGTTTACGAATACAAGAATATTTTATTGACACAAATTGATTGTAGGTACATTTTAAAAACATTTAAAAATTTTTAAAAAAACCAGTGGCGTACGATTTTTTTCAAAAAAGGTCTCCTACTTCCTTAATAACTACCCCACTGGAGTATATTTTGGAATAAATTATCCATGAAAAAATAGTCCCTACTAAAAAAATGTCATCCCCCAAATTTTATCACTCAATATTTTATGCCAGTGAAGTTACAGGAAAAATAATATAAATATTTGAAATATTTAACACCCTGTATCTTCGTAGGGAAGCGTCCTATTAAATATTTTTTTTAGGGCAACACTTGA
This sequence comes from Anoplophora glabripennis, assembly GCF_000390285.2. Taxonomy (NCBI): domain Eukaryota; kingdom Metazoa; phylum Arthropoda; class Insecta; order Coleoptera; family Cerambycidae; genus Anoplophora; species Anoplophora glabripennis. The sequence continues at coordinate 9,252 of NW_019417331.1, read as the reverse complement.
TTATTTTCATCGGTAGAATATGCTATTATAGTTTGGTAAAACTTATCATTTAAACCCTGTATATTTACAGTTAATGTAATTCTTATTTCGTACAGTACTTATCACTATTATTAGTTTTTTATTCCTGTAATTGAGTTTTTCCTGTAGGAATAAGAATAAATATTATTATATTATTATATTATTAAAACAACATTCTATTCCACCGGCTATAATTGGGGTAATTTTTCACGAGATTCTATTCAACCAATCAGCAATCAATCGCAAGATTAAAGGAATTTTCATTACCAATACCTGTTCTGCAATGTTGGTTGCTTAATAACTCGGCGGTCACATGACTATGATGGCTCTGTATTCATAATAATAATATCTCTACCCCTCATTCTATTGCAAGGGTTACACTAGGAAGATTTGTTGTGAGGGAGAGGGGGCGGCATATTATTATTCAATAGGCCGCATGTGAAATAAATCATGTATAAAGATGTTCCACTAATTTCAAATTTTTCCAAACTTCCCTAAAAATCGGTACTACTTCATTAGGTATGTATTAATTTATAAAATAAATGTAAAGCTCATAAAAATTAAAACATGTCAATAATGAACTGAGAATATGCTAGTGTTTAACTTTTCTATACATATGTCGCCTTATAAAAGGGAAGATATTTTTTTTATAAAAGTTGACGAGAAAAGGAATTTTCACATAATGTAGAAATTTAATGAAATTGGGGAAGATAATATCGATGATGTCACAAAAATAAAATATCTACATTATTTCTGTCTGACTTTCATCAGTGTGCTTAGTTCTTTCAATATGACAATTTTTTGCACATTTGGTATAAATCTAATCTACTAATAAAAATAATGCGGATTATCACTCTACGTGAACAAGATTGGTTTCCTCCAGAGCTTAGTTTTATTCAAAATTCAATTACTAATGTCATTTCAAGACACGGTAAATTTGGTAGAGTTTAAGCGTAAAAAACCCATTGCAATAAACTAAAAGGCTCATTATTTACGGAAAACTAGGATAAATATGAGAGCTTTGAATGCCTATGTAGGGCAGCAACAAACTCAGAAACTTAGAAACAGAAATTTTAAACGCCATGGAAGAGGATCCTGGTATCAATACGCGAAGATATAAGGTTTCAAGTATGTCGTATGTTGTAAAAATCAGGTGTGTAAAATTTATGATTATTTATTTATTTTGTTTTGATAGATCAATTTTTGGAGCTGTTCCGTGATAGTGATCTTATTTAAAAGAATTACATTTTCGTTTATATGAGATGATAGGGCTCCCGGCAAATACCCAATCAATAATAGTAAGAAGCTAAAGAACAGTAGGTAGCTACCTACTTCAGAGGTGGTGCAGAAATTCGCTTATTAATAACGTTTCTTTTAAATTATTTGACGACAATGCCTACCGCTGTTCCTAAGTGTGCATGCGCAGTTTGATGTCACACTAGCTTGTCCAAAAAAATTACAAAAAAAATCAGTTTTCTCAGAATTTGAGAAAACAAACTTATGAACTAGGTCCCTAGACTTTTAATCGAAGCACTTATACGGCTTCAACATATTTGTACACAACAACTTATAAAACTGTCATAGTCACTTTTGTGTTAAGATTGTAAATATTTTTCTTAATGCACGATACAACAAATATATTAAAAAATGGTATGTATTTTTTTATATTGTATATTCAACTTTAAGGAATAATTTGTCCTAACAAGGGCGGCAAAATCATAGTTGAAAAATTTTAACGTTTAAGGGAACGAAATATATTGATACACAATTTAATAAATCAGCTATGGTCTTATTGTCGGGGCATCGGGACAAAGTAGGCAATAACGGTAACAGTCCCGATATATCGGGACGTATGGCAATCCTTCTTAAGACGTTTTCAGATGTAAAATTCCATTTGACGTTCCATCTGATAACAACGACGACGTCGAGGAGAACGAGGATGACGAAGAGGCAGACGCCGATAACGACGGTGGCGACGATGGCGATGATGAGTTTCAATTTAACCACTTAAGTAGCCATCAGTTCTTCCAACTAACCTTTCAATTCGCAGTCTTTATAGGCAAAATACTTAAAAATAATTACATTACATTAGATTAGCTCTATTAGACAGTCACCATGGAAACATGCTGATAAATAATTTTATAAAAATGATCGTTTAAATAACTTTGTGTGATGTACAGATAAGATGGAGTAACTACAATTAGATCAATTTTAATTTTGAAAAAGTGTTTTATTTTTTTAGATAGCTTTTTTTTGAAGTAGCCTCCTTGTAAATGGAATTAATAAATATTAGTAGAACAAAATTATATATAAAACACAAAATGTAAAATTGATCAAGATATTATTTATCGTTATTTTTTCATGGCATGTTTTGTCAAAGGTAATGTTAGAACAACTAGAATATAAAATATATATTTTTTTCTCTTAAAATAAGGGTGACACTACGCCTCCCGGTGGGTAGCCCCGGCTTGTCATACACTGGGATGTCTCTTACGAAAGGGTAGCTGTTACCATCTGGTTTCTCAACATGGCATCTATCCAGCGACACAAAGTGTTATCAACGCCCTTGTTACGAACTGCCAAGTTAATGATTGGAAGGGGTATTATCAAATGCCCCTTCAATATCTAGAAAAGCTGCCAAAGCTACATTTTTATCGTCATGAGGTACCCTGTAATATAAAATTATTTTATTTCGGCGTTGATCACTAAAGCATAAATTTGTAATTATTATTTAGATAATTATTTTTGAAATCTAAATCAATACGCATGGGATTGTATCTTCGTATATTATACATTCCAGTTATATACAGTTAATTCTGTTCTCTTTTAAAACCACCACAGAACACCTATAACAAAAAAGTTTGCTTTCCAGTCATTTCATTGTTATCATTATCTTTGTATTAAATGTCTTTGATATTTTTATTGTACACTAAAATTGAACACTGGATTTTATCTAAAAATTGTGGAAAGCGCAGGCGTCAGTATTGATTCTGTTAACAGCGTGAGTTGGTGTGTGTGGTGCTTAAAATAGGGACGTTTTATCGTCCTCTCAATTGAAAGGTATGTAAAAATATATCATCCCAATAAAAATTTAAGATATTTATATGTTAAACCCGCCAAGGAAGAATACGCATTATTAAAATTCAGAAAATTTACATTGAATGGTCCATTAGCAATTAACATACAGGGTGAATTTTAAATCAACTATCAAATTATTACAAGATGACGCTTGGTTAAAATTAATATAAAAAGTTCAGTGGTCAGTTCTGACTCTTTAAGAAGATATATATTATGTTCGTTATAACCTGTTGAGAATGGTATTCCTTTAAATACTTTTTTAACCAGTTGCCAAATTTATGTCATGTTATATACATGTCTTTGGCTATTCATGGCTCATATTTACACATAAAAATATATTGACTAATTTTTTTTTCGTGCTTGCTTTGATTAAAAAATGTTGATTTATTTTTGTGTATAGGAAAATGTAAATTCTGATATTGTGACATGAAAGGGTGATGGTAAAAAATATTTACCCTTGAAAAGTCAATCAGATTTTTCCGTAAAATTAAAAATGTGGTTATGTACAAATGTGTCTAAATTAAACAAAAACTATGTATCACACAAAGATTTTATCTTCAGATACGTTTACACGTATCTGTTTTTACAAACAGAATTATTGTCTATCTATATTATATTTATTTTATTTTATTTTATACAGGGTGTCCGGAAAGGTCATGTCAAAAATGGAGGGGTGTACAGGGGAGCCCAAATAGTTGTATTTCATAAAAAAAATTTCCTATCGGGCTTCGTTGTGGAGTTATTCGCCTTCAACGAAAGAATTTTAAAAAACAAATTCCAATTATAACTTCTTCGTTACCATGGCAATAATGAAATTTGTGCAATTGATGTAAATCATGGTAATATTCTTTTCCAATTTAAACGGATATTCAATATGCCTGGATTATACAGGAGCAGACGAAATTATCCATTTAAATTTATACATCTTTGACAGTGTTGCCAAATTTGACATTTTTCTTTCATAGTTCGATTCTTCCCTTACTTTGTTAAAAAAAGGTATACCGTATATCAGTCGATATCTTGTACCGTTTTTTGAGAAAATTGAAAAAGGACTACCATCTATCGGAAATGTATTTAAATAAGCCCTTACTGCCTTGCTAAAATAGGATCGTGCACCATCGGACATAAGCCATATGTTACTTCAAATATTTAAAGATACGTCTTCCAATAACGGGTTAAGGTGTTCTTGCAGTAAATGTAGGTATTTATCCCCATTTACAGCATCATCAGTGATACGTAAGTAGTTAAGCAGTGGGCATTCTAAGCCATTTCAATGTCACCACCGGGCTGCCGCCATCCGAAGCTAGCACCAGTGTGATGTACTTTCGAGGTTCGGTCGCAGACGCCGAACTAGTACAGTCACAGTCCGGGTTCACTCGATGGAGAAGTGTTTTCCAAGGTTCGGGAATATTACAATACTTGGTATAAATAAAACTTTTATTTTCCAAAATAAATCGCAGTCTGTAAATACATATAATAACAATAATGCCCTACCCATATAAATAAGTAATATAACACCGGGATACCTATTGTCACGAAGGCAATACGTATGTCCTGACGGTGACGACGCCGAGTGCCGCGGAAAGACCTGCTAAACACCCGAAGTCGGCCGCGAGGTAGACGTCAGGTACCGCGGAAAGACCTGCTAAATACCCGGAGTCGGAGTCCAGGTGTGTACCTTACCTTGAGCGCCGCGGAAGAGACCTGCTAAACGCTCTGGTTAGGACACCCAGAGGAGGGTTGAGTGCCGTGGAAAGACCTACTAAGCACTGCCTGGTGTAGGTGACTCCGTTGCTTTTATACAGAACGGCTGGTAGTGCCGTGTGCAACTCCAGCCGTTGAAACAGCGACTTCGTGGGCCGTGTGCAAAATCGCGGTGCGCCAATTATAATACAGCGGGAGCAAAATAAAATAAGTTCATTACTAAAATATAAATGAAATCTGGAAATCAGAAAATAAAAAAAAGGTTCATTACACCAGGTCTCCAGCAGCAGCTCCATGGTCACGCTGAAGAAGTGTCAGTGGGGCGCGGGGGTGGGGGATCTGGATTGCAGAAGAAGAAGCCGGGGTCCGTCATCGGCAATGACCACCAGGAGGTCGGCATCGAGGAGCGTGACGTCAGAGGCGGCACCAGGTGCGTGCATGAGCAGCGGCGGGTGCAGCGGGGTGCAGGCGCGTGGGGCGACAGCGGGGTGCCGGCGTGTGGGGTAGCAGCGCGATGCCGGCGTACGGGGAGGCAGCGGGATGCCTGCGTCATAGGGGGGAGCAGGCGGCCGGATACGGACTACGATACTGGAAGCCGGCAGTGGGCTGCGGGGGGCGGCGGCGGCCTCTTGGTACCAATCTTTTTGTTATAAGGTAGAAAATATAAGAAACGAGCGCGCGCGCGTGGGTTTAAGATAACAACATGATGATGTAACTTTCCTGGAATATGACAGCTGTGTATGACTAATACCAGATAAGATGTTAATATAAACAAAGCGGAGGCTTTAGATAAAAATCGACTAAAAATACTCATGACAAAAATATTATTTAAAAATAAATCCCGTGTTGAATGAAATATCAACACTATTAGTTTTAGCGTTTGCTTTGATACTCTCCTGGAATCATAAAAGTTTTATTTTTTAATGTAAACATACATATTTCTCCGGCTTCATATTAGAACGTGACTATAAAGTAAACAAATTTTGATCATATCATTATTATCGCATAAAATAATATTACGCTGACAATCGAATATTTACGTATAAAATATGAGTTGGGTAAGGTTAGTTTATGCTATTATTAGAGTATGCATATACAGGGTATCCACCGAAAGGTGTTTTAAATGGATTTCACATTTGAATTATTTGAAAAAATAATAGCAACTATTTTTTATTGTAGAGGTTGGCATGACTCACGTTCTTGGAAACAATGATGACATCATCACCATTTTCAGTCCAGGTGTTGTTTTTATTACAGTTATGTAAACAAATGTATGATTTATTACCCTTTTTTTGGAATTTTGTCTGGCCTTTAAGCAGTTATGTAAACAAACTTCAAAGGCGGTATGCGCCTTAATTTTTTCTCGGAAATTGATATATAGATGTATTTCTTGGAAAATACGTGACCAAAGCGTTGTTTATTATATTACCGTTATGTAAACAAATATATGATTTATTACCCTTTTCTTGGAATTTTGTCTGGCTTTTAAACAAGTTTTAACCTGTAGCTGTGGTCCTAGTGTGGGAACTTGTAGATAAACGGGTGATGAAATATTTCATAATGTTGCATAATGTTGTGCAATGGCTTTATCCGTCTAGCGTTTCAGAGGCTTTTGATGCAAAACTGGATATAACCTGACATAACCGGTTATAACCGGAAATAGCCGAACGCGTCGACTATAAAAGCCTGTGGACTCGTGAAAAGGTCTCATTTGCTTTCGAAATTTGTTCGAGTGCACGTGATTGTTTTGTTTGCTTTTCAAAGTCGTGTTAAACTTTTTTTATTGAAATACAAAATGTCAGTTGCCGAGACCGTGTGTGATGTCAGCTGTAAAATTATTAAACTGACCAAAAAATCGTTGACTCTGTTGAAGACCGATGACGAGATCAACAGACACATCAAAATTATAAATAAAAATATCGGTGTAATAAACGAGGCCATCAAAATTAAAATTCACAAATTGATAAGAACGAGAATATATTCCGTTTGGAAAACAATTTGGCGG
>NW_019417331.1:0-915 GCF_000390285.2 Anoplophora glabripennis | reverse complement strand
GTTGTTTATATTACCGTTATGTAAACAAATACATGATTTATTACCCTTTTCTTGGAATTTTGTCTGGCTTTTAAACAAGTTTCAACCTGTAACTGTGGTCCTAGCGTGGGAACTTGTAGATAAACGGGTGATGAAATATTTCATAATGTTGCATAATGTTGTGCAATGGCTTTATCTGTCCGGCGTTTCAGAGGCTTTTGATGCAAAACTGGATATAACCGGAAATAACCGGTTATAACCGGAAATAGCCGAACGCGTCGACTATAAAAGCCTGCGGACTCGTGAAAAGGTCTCATTTGCTTTCGAAATTTGTTCGAGTGCACGTGATTGTTTTGTTTGCTTTTCAAAGTCGTGTTAAACTTTTTTTATTGAAATACAAAATGTCAGTTGCCGAGACCGTGTGTGATGTCAGCTGTAAAATTATTAAACTGACCAAAAAATCGTTGACTCTGTTGAAGACCGATGACGAGATCAACAGACATATCAAAATTATAAATAAAAATATCGGCGTAATAAACGAGGCCATCAAAATTAAAATTCATAAAATTGATAAGAATGAGAATATATTCCGTTTGGAAAACAATTTGGCTGTGCTGAAATATTATCGTGAACAGCTAAAACAACTGAAAATTAAAAATAAAGTGTCCGGAGGTTCGGTAGTGCGTCCCGACAAGAAGAATTTAGTGGGGCAAGATGTGAAATCGTGCTTCACGAGTCGTGTGCGGTCGGGAATCATCGTGAACGTTAGTCTCAAGGAACCTAAACAGTTTCTAAAAAAAATCATTTCGTAGTTTTTCTATAAAAGCGAAAAATGCCTTAAAAGACTCTTTAATTAAAGTAAATTTAGTTTTTGAAGGAAATTTCGTAAAATTAAATGACGAGGAAGTAGATTTAAAATCATTCGGGACAAAAAAC
>NW_019417330.1:22972-94333 GCF_000390285.2 Anoplophora glabripennis | reverse complement strand
GCATAAAGTGCATCTAGAAGTGCATCGCATCCGAGAAACTTGCCAAAGTGCTCCTAAAATACCGCAAAAATTGGTACTCGGGGGTAATATTTTATAAATATACATAAATATACGTCCAAAAATTAAAAAAACGGTGACGTATAAAACTAGGGTAACGTATAAAACCTTACCAAAACTGGAAATATGAAGATACTTGAATTTTGCAAATTGCCTTTGGTTTCTGCATATTTACACGATGTGTGTACCAAATTTCAAGTGTCAGCAAAGCTTCGAACAAATTTGGCAAAGTTTCGAGTTTCAGATGTCGATGAATGTATAACACCTTATAGAACAAAAAGTTTTGCTCTCCTGATTTTCGGCTTTAGCGTCATTATTGCATATATATTGAACTATAGTTTTCGAAAGTTTTATCACTTTTTGTTTATAATTGCATTTTTACAGCAACTTTAAAAAATTGACGTTTTATACCGTTTTTTCAATTTCACGGCTTTGTTATTGCAAATTTCGTAATCGGACTACCGCCATTTTGTAGCTATTTTTATTACGAACAAAATCATGTCCTAAGCATTTTTTCGTACAAAGTCATCCCGCTGAGTTATTTAAAGAAAACTACTAAAAAATTTTTTTTCACTATTAAATTGTCAATAACATTTTTTTCCTGATAAAATACTTTGTCAGCAAATTAGCCTGTTATTGTACTCATCATTTAAAGTAGGCCTGTGTAGTTATTTCCGGGTTATCAAGGTTTGACACAGGCCGAACCTCTACCAACTGGACTATACGTTTTTGCACAAAAATTGTGTCCTCTACAGTACGCGCCTAAAGTATGGAATAAATTCAGTAAAAACGAAACAAATTTTTTTTAGGGAAAAATCCTCGACAGGTCGATTTAAAATGTTGCCATCTTACATAGGAAAGTTTTTGAGTAAATGACGATTGAATGTTAGAAAACCCAAATCAATTAAAATAAAGCAAAAACGTTATCAAATTTAGTTTTTCGAAATGCCTGAAGTTTTTTATGGATCATGTAGGTGCAAATCTTTACATATTATCACTGTCATACCGACTTTCTAAGTATTGTAAGCGATATAAAAATTATTGTTGAATTTAAAGTATTATGGCACATTTAACTGTCACACAAAAAATTGAAATTCTAATTCTTATCGGATGCGGGGATAAGACTAGAACGTAGCAGGAAGTTTGCGATTTATTTAACGAAAAACATCCAGATCGCCGTATCAGCCAATCAAAAGTCAGTAAGATAGAATCTAAATTTAGAGAAACTGGCAATGTTGTAGATATTCCAAAACCTGGACGTCCAAGCGTTAGTGAATATCACAAACAGAACATTTTGATAAGTATGGTAGATAATCCTCATAATAAATACTTCATGATTGGTTGCAATAAACAATGAAATTAATCAGACCATAGTGTTACGTATCCTGAGAAAGGAAAAATATCATCCCTACAAAATTCAACTTGTGCAGGAAGGAACTCGATGAAGACGATCCCGACCGCCGCTTACACTTTTGTGAAATTATGATGGATTTATGTCAAGTAAATAGAGATTTACACCGGCAAATACTTTTTTCAGACGAGGCCACGTTTTGTGTCAATGGTACAGTGAACCGTCAAACTTGCAGGTATTGGGAATCGGGAAAATCCTCATTGGATGGCAGAGACACATACCCAACACCCACAGAAATGTGTGGGCTGGAATAGTTGACAACAGAATAGTAGGGCCTTTCTTCTTTAAAGGAACCCTTAAAGGAGAAAGATATTTAGAGTTTTTACAAATTGACCTTGTTTCAGCGCTTGCAGTCATTTTTCCTAACGATAATGACCCTGATATTCCTGATAACACCATATGGTTTCAGCAAGACGGTGCACCTCCGCACTATGCGCGCCCTGTTCGAGATTTTCTGGACAATTGTTTTCCTAGGAGGTGGATCGGCAGACGAGGACCGATAAAATGGCCCGCGAGATCCCCAGATCTTACACCCCTGGACTATTTCTTATGGGGCTACTTAAAGTCCAAACTATACGTTAATAGACTACATAATTTATAAGAACTCCAAAATTGTATTATAGATGAAATACACAGTTACCCTAGAAATAATTCATAACGTGCAAGAAGAATTTCTACACAGACTTGCGTATTGTCAAGAAGTCGGTGGGTGGCGATTCGAACACTTAATTTAAGTAGAAAACTTAATGAATTGTATTTGTTTGACATAGGAATTGTTATTTTTTTAATGAATAAAATTTACGTTTTCTAACATTCAATCGTCATTTACTCGAAAACTTTCCTATGTAAGATGGCAACATTTTAATACTGTCGGATCGACAATGAAACGATCTTTCAGAATCAAGAAAATATTAGGGGGTTGCTATTTAAAAAAAATTTCGATGACGTCATTACTCGAAAACAAATGAAGGTTGAAAATCGCCTTTTATGCTAAAATATGTATTTTTTAAATTAAAAATCGACCTGTTCGAGGATTTTTCCCAAAAAAAAATTTGTTTCGTTTTTACTGAATTTATTCCATACTTTAGGCGCGTACTGTACAGGGTAGGAAAGTACCGATGGTCTATCTGAAGTTACGTGAGAGCGATAAAGTAAGCCATAGAAATCCATGCGATAGAGAAGGATGGCTATAATGAAGGCTTAACTTTGTCACCACCCGTTTCGCCCTTCCACAAATAAGATCCACTTCTTATTTGTGGAAGGGCGAAATGGACGTTGACGATTAGACGCCTTCATTATAGCCATCTTTGTCTATCACATGGATTTCTATGGCTTACTTTATCGCTCTCACGTAACTTCAGATAAACCATCGGTACTTTCCTACACTGTATATCCTCAAGTTTGGCAACACCTTTTTGAAACACCCTGTACATACCGGATGATTTTTTTAACTTGAAACTTTCAAATGTCTCGAGAAATAAACACTATGAAAAAAATGTTCATAATCAAAATTTAGTCACTCCACAGAGGGAATTTATTAGTGCCAAAATTAGTACCTCTCCCACATTACTTTGGAATCTTAAATAAGAACCCCTATTTGTTATTGCAGATTCGAATGCAACGGCTAAAAGTACTTAGGATTTGATCGATGGCTCAGTAATCGATGAAATTAATTTTTTTCAATTTTTTCTACTAAACGTATGCATAGGATTCTGCAATACGTTTCCAATAAAAAATACCATGTTTTCACTGTAAATAATCAAAATTAGTTTTAAAACAAATTCTATTTCTCAAATTTTCAATTACTGGAAAATGACTTGTCAAGAAACTACAATTACCGTAACCCAGGAACAGGCGTCCCTTTTGGGATACTTCAACGTGATTTCCTTCGCTTATGACATATCGGAATGCTTGATTAAATCTGCATTGTATTTTGTTTTAAAGATACCATTTCTTTTGTTAAAAATAATTCTTATAAAAATGTTTTGTTATGTTTAAATTTAAAGTTTGTTTTCTTTATACTTTCTTTGTGTTTTTTGTGACTGCAAAAACACAAAATAAACGTAGAAAGAAAGAAATAGCTTTAAGAAACAAAGTCATTTCAATTAAGCACCCTAACGAGAACAGAAAACTACTATGTCCAGTCTTTGTTCCTAGTTACGCTAATAGTAGTTTATTCACCGGCCATTTACATATCTACAGACAACAATTTCCGTTATTTGAAATTTGCATAATGAATAGACTTTTTTGACGACGAATTTCGAGTATTTACTTAAAACGTGGTATTTTTTATTGCAAACAGATTGCAGAATTGTATACATAGGTTCTCGGTAGGAAAAATGGAAAAAAATTGAATTTCGTCAATTACGGCGCCATCTATCATGAATCGATAAAAATACTTCAGACAAATCCTACGTACACTTTTACCGTAGAATTTGAACCTGCAATAAAAAATGGGGGTTCCTGATTAAGATATCAAATGTTACCCCCATCCCCACCTACAAAGGGTGGAATAATTAAATTTTGTTTATTGACATTTTTTGTAGGGCGCTTATTTCTCGAGAAATTTGAAGGCTTCAGGATTATTTTCACGAATTCATAATTTTTCATTTCATTTTTTATATGTACTTGTATCGGGTTTTTAATGAGACAATGTTACAATGTTCAGTTCGTTCATTTTTCCGTGATCTCGGCTGATATCAGTTAATCCGAATGTTGATTGGGCAATTAAGTGAGTATAATTGAGATCTCGGGTAAATAAAACACGACGATTTATTACACGCGTCTGGCTCGACATGGCTTTACAAATTAGGTATAATACTACAAGATAGAAAAAAATGTATATGCTAGGAACTGTTTTCACTGTTTGTTTACTACGTTGTAACTGTAAAAATATACATAAAAGGTACATTTCTAGACAATTACTTAATTCAGTTTTATATAAAACGACCAATTAAATCGTGTACATTTTTTTATAAATACAAAGTCGAGGAAGAAACTTTTGTATATTATATGTTTTGTGGGTAGGTATGTATTCTATAGCTACACATTTATTACAACGTAGGTAGGTATACTGTTAGGTATTACGTCACATATTTAATCTTAAAACTTTAATACCTACCTCTGCTTAAAAATTACCTATATATACATTTTGAAAAAACATTCGGTAATTTAATTAGAGAAATTATAGCTAGATAAGTACTTATCTACTTAGCTATTAGTGATAATAAATAATAAATTATATGAAACGTAAATAATTTTTATGGTCATTCACCAACTATAACCTATAATTTAATCGAGCTAAACAACTACAATAATTATTTTAAAAATTTCACTTACTTTTAAATTATTCGACATAAAATTGTTTTTGTGGATATTCCCAAACAAACATTTTGCACTTCTATAAAATTTCATTATAATATATATGATGGCATTTACTATCTCATTAAAATATAAACTGATAACATGCTTTGTTTTTCAAAGTTGACCTTACAAATATTGCAGTGAATTCTATCGGTATTTAAATTTACATATTATGTATAAATACAATTTTTATAGATATCTTTCAAACATATCAATAACTGAAAGTGACACCTTTATTTATAGGCAATAATATTTGTAAATTATAGTGAGTTTATATAAAAAGTCTAGTCCTAATTTAATATTAATATTTGTCCTGTTAAGTCAAAGATCTAGATAACAATGTGTAAATTTATAAAAATCCTAACTCCTAACCTAGTTGTATAGTCCTTCCAAAGTCAGTTGAATATGCAAAAAAACGTCTGGTAATAAAATTTAATTAGATTCGTAGGCGTCCCTAAAAAAAATTTCTGCTAAAGGTAAAAAATTATAATAATTTGTATATAATATGTAGAAAATTTCTATTATATGTTCATTTGGCCAACAACATATTTTAATTATTTATGTCCTCAAACAATTTAATTATATTGGTGGTAAATTTTGTTTTGTTCCGTTTCAAAAGGTCTCCAAAATGCCATGTTGTGATAATATTAGTAAACAAAATATTCTTCTTTTTTCTCCCTTTCGCAATTTTAATATGAATGATTGATAGAAGGTGCCTATAATAAATTAAAATTGCCTGATTCATACCAAATTCCTCACTGCAGCACTGCACTGCTGGGCAATGTATGATCCACTTGTCGCCAGCTGTGATTTATTTCCAGAAGCCCAGTTGTGTTACATTTCGTTTGCCCGCGCTCGCATTCTTCAACTGATCGTATACATTTCTACCGCCTGCACGTTTAGTTCGACCAGACCTATATATGGGTATGCCTAAATAAATATGGGAACACGTTTTTCAAATATTTCAATGCCGAGTTGCTGCTTAGCGACCGAGCCTGGTACATACCTTGAAATTATAGGTTCTTCAATTGACTTCGGAAAAACTATACTGGTATGATCTGATAAAGTCTTAAGACCTGACCTTGAAAGTTTCTAGCATTTTACTTTCTGCCTAAAAAGAAGACTGGACCACAAGTACGCATGCAAATGTACATTATTTATCTCTTCTGACCCGCGCGCCATTATTTTTGGCGTTAAGCGTGGCCTCGATAATTTTGGACCGAGAGGGACTATCCCTCTTTGTTCTGCCTTATCTCTGTAGGCCTGGGCAGCATTGTGAAGGTGGGCACCGTCCGTCGTCTACCCCGAAATCCGACCACAAGCATGGCCGGTGTAGGTGCTTTGCGGGACTTCTTCTTGCCCTGGCTGACACCCGCCGCGCGCCGGCAGGGGAACCTCTTCTGGCGCTCTTCGTGTTTTGATTTTTTTCTTCGTCGGCTTGTCTAGCCCCCCTGGGGGTGGTCGTCGTGACCCTTACTCAAAGGTGGAAACACCCTCAGTTTAAGGAATAAGCGAACCCTTATCAAGGTGGTACTTCAACCGCAGCTAACCTACGCCTCCACGGCGTGGGGTCACGCGGCAAAAAGTCACTTAAAGTCACTACAGGCTGTGGAAAACATAGCTCCCCGCATGGCCACCGACGCGCCCTGGTACGTAAGAAACACTGACATATTACGAGATTTACAATACACAAACGCTACACAGACAATAAGACAAAACGCGGAGAAACGGTTTGACGTAGCCGCTGGACATGACAATCCCCTCCTCAGGCAAGCCGTTGACTACGTACCCGACAAACACAAAAGACCTAGACACCAACTTTTTGATCCTGGGTGACCACCCCAATGACATTCCCCCTGCCTGCTAACCTTTTCTGTTTCAGAGACCGTCAGGATCAAGAAACGAAGACAACGACACACACACACACCCACACCCCCCCATACCCCCCATACCCTCCTTACCCCTTCCCACCCGTGCTAGCCTAAGGGCCACTTTAGCAAAGCGCATCCCAGGCTGCATAGCCACACTACCCTACCCAACCATACTACACATAAACATGACACCACCTCCGGGGTTTACACAGACGAGCCGGCGAAGCAAGAAGAGCGCCAGAAGAAACGGCCCTAGCCGGCAGGGCCCAGCCAGGACGAAAGGAGGTTCCACAAAGCGCCTACACCGGCCGCATTTGCGGTCGGGGTAGACGACGGATGGGGCCCACCTACGAAGGCTGTCCAGGCCTACACGAGATGAGGCAGGATAAAGAGGGATAATCCCCCTCGATCCCAAATCATTGAGGCCAATTTCTAGCCATGGAATAATGGCGCGGTCGTCGTGAGGAGTGGGTTTTTGGTAATAACTTGTAGCTAGAAAATGCACGCGGCCTTTGAGTCAGTGAGGGGCCGGTGCAGGGATAGGATAGGCCATGGTCACCGCGGAGTTTTTCCGCGGCCAGATGCCGGTGGCAGTTACGAGCCAGCAACCGAGCTGAGCAGACGTGTCTGTGAAGTGCTAGTACAAGACAAATCTACCTGCCTTTCTTAAGGCTACCTGGAAAGAATTCCTTTCTTTCCTTCTTAAATCACCGATGTAATTGTCCCCTCCGCAACCCCTGACGAACTAAGACTGACAATACGCAGACTTAAAAACAGAAAAGCCCCCGGACACGACAATATACATAACACGACGCTTAAACGACTACCACACAAGGGCCTCATGGCCCTACTAAACATAACAAACGCGACACTCAAACTAAGACACTTCCCTAGCCGCTGGAAAATATCAAACATAATCCTTATCCCAAAACCCAACAAAGATCACACCTTCCCATTCAACTACCGGCCCATTAACCTGCTCCCGGCTATGAGCAAAGTGTTCGCCTTCCGATCCAATCACTCCATCGAACTCCAAATCCTTCGCCTTACCGAGCACATCACGGCGGCCTTCAACAGGGGACAGTACACTGGTGCTGTCTTCCTGGACGTCGCAAAGGCATTTGATACGGTTTGGCATGAAGGTCTACTGATGAAAATGCTCACCAACCAATATCCCATATCCTTTACCAAACTCATAAAATCCTACCTATACCACCGAAAATTCCGCATCCAAATCCAAGATTCCCTTTCCACCACCCGTCCCATGGAGGCCGGTGTCCCCACACCTATACACCATTTACAACTCCGACATCCCACATCCCCCTAACACCAACTTATACTTATACACCGACAATTACATCCCAATCCGTAGATCCTAGATATTCCGCCTCCCTCCTCTAAAACTCCCTAGACCAACTAGAAACCTGGTGCAACAGGTGGAAAGTCAAAATTAATCCCAACAAAAGTTCGGCTATCCTTTTTACCAAACGAAAAATCCCACAAAACCTCGATAGACTGACATTATCCCAGGAACCTATCTCCTGGAATAGACAAACACGATACCTGGGCGTGGCAATGGACCAGCGTCTCACGTGGAAACCGCACATCGTGAAGACGGTGGCGCGTGCGAAGACCACCAGGGCTAGGCTCTATCCCTTGCTCAAAGGTGGAAACACCCTCAGTTTAAGGAATAAGCGAACCCTTATCAAGGTGGTACTTCAACCGCAGCTAACCTACGCCTCCACGGCGTGGGGTCACGCAGCAAAAAGCCACTTAAAGTCATTACAGGCTGTGGAAAACTTCTATACATATACAAAGCATTTTGAAAGGGAATTGAAGCCAAAAAGAGGGGGTGTTGCACTTTGTTTGTTATACGCACACGCTATGATCATTTTCCCATTGGTCGGTTAATGTCATTGTTATTTCCGAAGTTAGGTTATGAACAGAAAGACAGCCGAAAATGATTTAGCAAACAAAAAAAAAGGAAAGAGGAAACGAGGCAAACCCATAAAAAACATGGGGCCAAGGACGAAGTAGTGGCAGAAGACTTAAAAAAAAGAGCAACAAACTGGCATGAAGCGATGAATCTAGCAAAAAATAAAAAAGAAGTCAAAATTTGTTTATAAGTAAAAATGTATATCTTTACACCATATATGGATACTTAAGATTTTATTGATTGAGGATTTTTATTAATTAAGGGTAATGTATTGATGAAATTGGCTAAAGCAAATTATCAGTAGCTAGAAATTCCACATTTTGCTAATGCATGAGACTTATTATTTATTTACAAAATGTATCTAGTTTTGTAAATTTACTTCTAATGGCGGTTTTCCACTAAACGGACAGTTGAGTTTATGTCCTGTTTGTGTTTTCTAGAACAAAACAAAAACAAACAACAACTGAAACAAATCCAAAACTCTTGTTTCCATCAAACGGGCTACATTTTGTTCGAGTTTTGTTTTTGTTTTCAGTCCTTTTCCACTGGTTGTCGCGAGGAAGTCAGAACACATTTTTCCAATAACCAGCCAACATGTTTAGAGAAGATTTTTTTATTCTTAGTTATGGCTGGTTTATACTGAAGTCCTTGGAAAAAATGTGTGTCTACAGAGTGTCCCACCTCGAACTCCATCGGTGGATATCTGGGACACCGCTCTAAGGATTTTTTTTGAAATTGTAATGGTGTGAAACGGACCAAGTTAAAATATTTTCAAGGTCATCGTACTTCCGGTTACACCAGAAGTCGATACTAACTTTCTTATTTTAAATGGAACCCCCTGTATATTATTGCATTTTGGAAACATCATCCATTTTTAAGTTGAAAACATATAGCACACTCCATACTTAGGATTGACCGTTTCCGAGATATTTCGATTTTTAAACAAAAATTGACAGGTGCAGACTGTTAGCAAAATTTAGTTTTCCTGGTTTATTTTTTTGTGCAAAATGGACATTTTGTAGAGAAAAACCTACTTTATCGAATTTGACATGAAAATTTTCCAGTCTTTATACAGGGTGGTCAAAAAAAAATTATCGAATATGAAGTTCAGAATATGTGGAAAACTCGAAATTTTTAAATGGAAACCCCTAATTTTTTGTAATAATCTACAATGGGTTCCATTTAATATAAGAAAGTTAGTACAATTTCCGGTATAACCGGAAATACGATGACATTGAAAATATTTTAGCTTGGTAGGTTCCACAGTTCGTATCACTCCATCACAATTTCAAAAAAATCCTTCGAGCGGTTTCCTAGATATCCATCGATGGAGTTCGTGGTATATGTACGGTTAAAGTGTTTATTTGGTTAGTTTGTATCCTGGCCAAGTATATATATATATTTTTGTCATCATCATAATAAAATATGGTACATATAATGTATGATAGTAGGCCTTATATTCCCTGAAATATGAGCTTTAAAAGTTCAACCAGTGGTGTACAACTGGACAGGGGTCACCCCTTTTTTACAAAAAAACTACGCCACTGCATTTTGTACATGTCATTGTAACTGATTTATATTTTAATGCACAAAATACGTAAAAAAGGTGACTTTAATTTTTTCCCTAAGATTCGCCGTTCTCAAGTTATTCATACCAATACAATACCCTTGTGGCAGACACTTCTAACGATAATATTACAAGAATATTTGTTTATGTTTAAAAGTAAGTGCAATTTGTAAGCACATCAACAAAATTATTTACACTCCTTTCTACACCACCTGTGAGGTAGTGTGCGATATAAAAAAAATCAATTTTTTTTTAAAACCTCAACACCCTGTATCTCTAAAACGGGGCTGTTCCAGACCTATGTTTATAAGGCAAACGCATATTATTTTAAAGAGATCTATCTACCCTCGAAGTTTCCTGCATAAAATTCGGACCACCCTGTATATGATACCACATCTTCTACATACGGCGAAAGGTCAAACATAGTTTTTACGTAATGTTCAAATAAAGAAACGACACTTAATGTACTTGAGTTCGGATCACAAACTGGATCAGCTATTTTACTGATTCAATGTGTTCTAAGATGTTGACTAGCTTTGCATTGCATATTTAATAAAATATGACTTGATATTTGGCATATGTTAGAAAATCAAAACATTTAGGTTAATATGATTATATGATTTATTTTTATTGTTATTTATATATAAGTATTAGTTAAGGTAGATAAATTATTATCATTTTTATGTGTACATAATGTGTATTTTTATATGAATTTTTGTGAAGATGTATTGATTTTAAATTTCAAAAAATGTTTGCTATTTTATATAAATAAACCACTTTTACTCTCTTCTGGATTCCGTTTTATTGTACCCATTTTATTTTACATTCACTATCTAATATTCTCATAAACTACAATTAACAAGTTGTATAATTACAAAATAATAATATAATTGGTAATTTTGCTCTGCTAATAGTACATTAAAAATCATTTGAAGTAATCCGCTAAATTTTCGGGCTTGCGCAAAATTGACAAAATGCTAAATGTACACTTTTATCCCCTCTTTTTGGGAATAAGGTCATTAATGTAAAAGACATGCAGTGCTTCGTATAAGTATAGAGCATGTGCTCACACCATGCAACTTGCGGCAGTGAAAGCAACAACTCAAGAGGTAAGTTCTTATATTAACGCTAACAGCCTCTGCATAAGTAATAGAGGCTGCGAACCGACATTTGTTAACTCTAGAAGTCAAACACTAATAGACGTCACAATAACTACGGCGTGTATATCTAATCTAATCCGGAAGTGGCATGTGGCAGACCAGGTCCCAGTGTCAGATCATCGCTTGATAAATTTTGATATCAATCTTAGTAAGACTCCTACCAAACTGTTTCGGGACCCTCGAGGAACTGACAAGGAAAGATACCTATGTCACCTCCGAGAGAACCTAATAGCAGCACAAAAACAGGAGCCCAAGAATGATGAAGAAATTGAGGTGTTTGCAAATACAGTACAATCTGTCACAAAAACAGCATTTGATGCTCTTAGGTCAGAGCAACAACCCGGTGGAACCACGAGTTGGTGGAACCGGGAGTTGAGCGACCTGAAGAGGAGTGCTAGGAGATCATTTAATAAGGCAAAAGCTGCCAGACGAAACTCAGACTGGGAAATATATAAGACCTACCTGAGACTTCTCAAGAAATTAATCCGAAAAAGACAAAGTGATGCTTGGAGAACCTACTGTGAAGAGTGAAAACTACTCACAGGCTGCTAGAATGACCACGATTTGAGTGTACTAATTAGAGATGATGGAAAAGAAAACATCAATCTAAACGAGAGTCTGGAGCTGCTGCGAATCCATTATCCGGGATCCGCATCAGCGGAACTAGAGGAATGCCCGGACGAAATTGAGAATTTACCTACAGTTATGGATCGGCAAATTGCTAATGGGGTCTGGATGTACTGAAGCCCATGGGCGAAGTTAAGGGGGTGGCAAAATCCCTAAGCCCCCCCCCAAAAACATTATTACACATACACATCAGAACAGAAAATAAAAAACATACTTTTTTGACAAAAAAAATTGTATAATTTAATAACTTCATACTTGAAACTTATTTCAATCGAATCCAAGTCGGCGTCACTGCCCAACAGAAGTCGGAATTGATAAAGAGGTTTTAAAGGCGGAGACGACCGTAATAAAGAACTGTGTCAGGAAACGGGACGAAAATATTAGTATATCTTAGTATATCCGATATTACATATGTTGTCAGAAAACACATTTCCAAATTTTAAGGTCAACCGTGGGTCATGACCGATTCAGTTCTTTAACACTTGCTAACATTGAAAGTGACATTTCAAAATCCCTGAGTCTAGACGATATTCTGGAAGAATTTATTTTAATAACTTTTAAAATAAAATTATTTGACTGAAAAAAAATTTTTTTGATTTACTTATAATATTTATGGATTGGTAGAAAAATATGCTTACCTTACTTTGATACATACACAAAAATAAAATGAAAAAAATATATACATTTTTTCATATTAGGGCTTTAGCCCCCCCAGATCCAATGACTTAACTTCGCCCATGCTGAAGCCGCACCTGGAACGGTTGTTGCACACCACTACATCCCTAAGACTTGGAGGGAAATGAAGGTTGTATTCATCCCCAAAACAGTTAGGCTGGATTACACAACCCCAAAGGCATATCGACCTATCAGCCTGACCCCGTTTCTGTTGAAAACGATGGAAAAATTGTGAGCGAAGTATAAGGGACAAACAGACAGTTACATCCCCATCAACATGGGAGATCTACCGACATTACCCTCCACCTAGTGGTAGGCAGGATCGAAAAATCTTTAGATAACAATGAATCCACCCTGGGTGTATTCATAGACATAGAAAGGGCATTCGATAAGACAACGTTCACAAAAATCAATTCAGCTCTCATGGAAAGAGGTGTTTCCCTCTGTATCTGCAGTTGGATATCAAACATGCTCACCAAGAGAGCTATAAAAATTAGTGTTGCAGATGCCTCCGTGAGAAGAACTGTTGCGAGAGACTCTTCTAAACACCACGCTAAGCTTTCTAGCGGATGTGAAGTATCTTGGAGTAACACTCGATGCAAAGCTAACGTGGAATCTTCACTTGGAGAGAAGTATAAAAAAGGCGTACATATCCTATGAGCAGTGCCGCAGGACCATTGGTAAAACCTGGGAGATGAAACCAAAGGTAATCATGTGGATATACATTGTCATAGTGAGACCAATGTGGGCCTACAGAGCTGTTGTCTGGTGGCCAAAAACCCAACAGACAGCAGTTAAACAGAAGCTCAGTCAGATGCAAATAATAGCTTGCCTGAGCGTTATAGGAGCTATGCGAACAACACCAACGTTAACAATGAAGGTGATGGTGAGGTGGCTCTGACAACTATGCTTCGCTTCAAGAGCGTTGATGTTAAACCAAATATAGGATATGAAGAAATCAGATGTCGCCTATGGAATGAGGCCGTCAGGAAGATGCTACATAGTACTGATCAAAAATGAGGAATAGACCGCCAGTGAGGATGTAATTATCTTCACTGACGGATCAAAAAGGAAAAAAGTACAAAATGTGTATTCTAGATCCTTACACATCCGATATCAGTGGGCTATGGATGTACGTGCCACCGTGATATAAGCGGAACTGGCAGGTATAGCTGCTAAAGAAATTGCCCTTAGGCAGATAACGGGCAAAAGTATTCGAATCTATACAGATAGTAGACAATCATGTTCTTACATAATCGGAAGATAATGTCGAGATGGGTATGGGAACGCCACCAAGCGCTGGTGGTGGCCTCAGTGTGCTCTCGCTGTGAGCACTTTTTGAAATGATTAAGGAAAACACCCACAAAGAGTTTAGAACACGGTAGGATTAAATAAACAATTTGCTAGTTTTTAGGATACCCCAGCAAAGACATAGCCAAAAAATACCTGGCTATGTCCAGGGTAAGCCTTCGTCTGGTGACGGGTATTCAGACCGGACAATGTTGGCTAAGGAAACACCTCTATAATATGAGGAAGTGGGAAACACCTCTCTGTAGACGTTGTGAGCAGGAAGACAGTTTTCCATGTACTCTACGAGTGCACTGGTGTCTCGTCAACGAGAGAATCCGTGCTAGGAGAACGGTGGCCTTCTATGGCCTCCATCAGGGAGATCCCCCTGAGCAACGTTATTACCTTTTTCTCCTTGATAGGCTGGTTGGTGGCTCTGGAGAGCTGATCTCTCGCTGGGAGGATACACAAAGGGCCCAATGGGGCCTAAGTGCTTTAGCTCAGTATAGTGAGTTACCCTCCAAATTATTCCAGATTACAGATTCTATGCGACGCCGGCAATTTTTATTCATCTCTTCTTGCAAAACATTTTATGAATATGAAAAAATAAACACAATTAAAGAAAATGTATAGAAATGTAATTTCTGTTAGTTACATAATCATTAATAATGATAAACATATTTATTTACACAAAAGTAATTTCAAATCAGAATACTTCAGAAAATATTGGAAATATAAACCTTAATAAAGAAATTATTATATAGTGATCTTTTACTGTCCACTAAACATAATTATTTTTATATTTAAATGAAATTGTCATAAAATGTTTTAAATAATTCTCTTAATTTTTTTCTGTACGGTGGCAACCCCTTACTAAATTGCGTCAATCGTTGCGTTCGTGGCGAGTAATTTCAGGTGATCTAATTTTCTATATGAAATTTTAATTCCCGACCTTTCATTCCTTATTTACCCTAACCTCATATTGAAACAAATCTATATGTACACACACCTGCAGTGCATTCAAAATTTATATTCAATCAGTATGTTATTATATTTTCTATTAGAAACAGAACGAATAAATTAGAAATATGTTTTTTAAGTAGAAACTATATAAGTAACACATCCAGGTGGATATGAATTGTATAAAATGTGTCGCGTAATGTTTGTTGGAATCATCTTATATATTTGTGTTCGTACCAAAGCTGAAAATTTTCCATCCCTTATCACTTCTAATGCTTCTCTAGGTAAGTTTTTTAACTCGTATTATTACTGTAGGTAAGGCTCGGTACTTTGAGTTTCGGTTAAGACTTGATTAACTAATCAGGCGATTAGACTGTGAATACTTTTATGAAATGAGTCAGTATATGTACAGTCATCTGATCATCTGATTAATTAAGGAGGCTTAACGGAGATTCAAAGTACCGGGCTTTAGTTTAACAAAAATTAAATTAGTTCTAATAAATTAAATTTTGAATTATATCATTCTCTCGCCGATTTATTCGAAACATCCTTTAAGCGTAATAAGTATATAAGTATACAATCTTAATATAAACTTTTTAATATTTATATCTAAGTATACATTTATTTATTAAAAAAGTTGTTTCGAATAATTAGCAAATTAAAGAAAATGTTATACATGGTTAGAACTATTTAAAGGAAGACTACAAGGATATCGGAAACCGTTAGTCATACAGGGTGGCTCAAATTACAAAGTTGCACAATTATGGGGCGAGTGTTTTGGTGCAAACAGATCCAAGATATCTTCGATAGTTTCTGAGATATCTCGAAAAAAGTGAAAATATCGATTTTCTATTTTTCGTTATAACTCATTTGTTTTTTAAGATAGCGTCACGAAATTTTGTATCTAGGCATTATCCAACATGGCGATGTTGCAATGGTGAGTTCAGATTTTTTCTATCTTCCATTGTTTCAGTCGCAATAGTCAACTTTTTTTTTTCTTATGGACGCCATATTGGTTCTCCTCGTGGATGGATAAAGAAAAAAAATACAAATTCAACGATGTATCACACTTTACAAAAATATCCTGTCTGCCTGCAGCAATTTGAATTTATTTTTAATTTTTCTGAATAGAAAATCGATATTTTCACTATTTCGAGATATCTCAGAAACTATCGAAGATATCTTGGATCTGTTTTCACCAAAATACTCGCCCCATAATTTTGTAATTATGTTTTTGTTTGTATTATTAATGTTTTTGTAATTTGAGCCACCCTTTATGACTAACGGTTTCCGATATCCCTGTAGTCTCCCTTAAAATAGTTCTAACCCCGTATAAAACCAATTATTCAATATGTATGTGTGATTTTTTTTTAATGGAATTGTTACATTTATAAATAATTATTCATTTGAATACAAGGCTTCGTTATTCCTCTAACCGCATACTTACAATTCCATTCCACATTTCAATTTGAAAATTGTAGATGAAAAAAAAAAACAGAGCGTTACAGGATATCCGGAAGCGAATTATAAGTACCTACTTCAAGAGTAGCTTCTTGGTTATCCTAGTGCAATTTCGCTCCCATAAAAAAATACGGGCCTTTAATACAAAGTTTCCATGCCATTTTTAAAGATTACTTTCGTTTTTTTAGATATGTATTTAATGACATTTGATATGGCATTTGAGGTAATCGAAAATGAGCATAGGTTTATTTGTTTTCTATCTGAAACATGGAAGTTGTCAAAAATACCTACCTGAAACAGTCTTTCGTTTTTTGCCATACCTTATTGTTGGAAAAATGGATTTCAATTTTCTACTGTAAATTGCAGATAATTGTCTTCGTATATCAATTTTCATTGGGTTATCTTAAAATAATGGAATACACATTTTTTTTTTTGTATACCCGTAATTTTTAAGGATGGAAATTATACTAAAGTAACTATTTATTTCCATCCAAGGAAGCAAGGCTACCCTTGAAATAAGGTCCATTCTCTTGCGAATTTTATATATTATAAAAAAGATCCTCGTGTTGCAAAACAAAGACGTTCACGTCAAAAAATGCGAGTGCAATCTGTCAAAATTAATTATTTAATGGTACATGTTACAGGGACTGTATACAAGAGTCACTGTAGTACATGTTAGCCACAAATCATAAAATATAGTGCATGCTTTTTGATTTCAGTTATGCGTGAATCAGATCAGGATTTAGTACATGTAATATTCCATCAGAGCCTTATTTTACGCATTTTATTATTTTTTTCATGGACAAATATTAATTTCTAGACTATTAGGGGAAAAGTCACTCTTGTTTAATTTTGATAAATTGTTTCGATTTCGATTTCGATTTCGATTCAGGGCATACTGAATTTATTGAAGGGATTATACAACTAAAGTCTAAAGTCTGATATTCAAAGCATTGAAATTAAATAAGAGTATCTTTTTTCCTTAATGGTCAAGAGTTACCTCGTATATCTACTTTTGCGGAAGACAAGGTATTTGAATAATATCTCAAAAGTCTTTTAAGATATCGCAAAAATGAGGTATCACCTCTTAGAAAATTTAAGGCCACCCCGTATAAAATACATAACCATATATACCTCAATAAATAAAACTTCTGTTTCGTACCCACTTTATTTGGAACACACCCATCGTTTCTTTTTACTTGTATTGATCTTAAAAAAATCCACAGAATATATAAGGAAAAAATGTCAGCCATTTCGACCCTGTTACTTATATTAATTTTAGGAATGGATGAGAGAGTGATTCAGATATACCTACGGACAGTACAACCACATACAATATAGCTTAAGCGGTAGCTATTTTGTCTGTGGTACAACTAATTTAGGTCGAATCAATGGATTATTTGCTTATGATAAGTGGAAGGAACCATTTTTAAAAGTACGGTTGATTTTGTAGAAATTTCATTTAGTTAATACCCTCATAGTCCACCTTACTGCACTAGCGTAATGTTAGTCAAAAAGTTAGGCAATAGAAAAGATGTTTCAAAGAACCACTCAAGCTCTGAACAGACTGGAGACTTATGTCTTAAACATAATGTCACAACTTCATACATATAATTTTCAACCACTGACATTGAATAAGTTCTTTAGTACTGTTCTGCCTATCATTTTCTATAAAAATGTAAAAAAACTACCATTGTACTATTTGTACTAGGACAAAGTAAAAGTACTGAGACTCTGATGCTCTGTGGACTTTGTTTTCGACAAAGTTGGCGAGACTGCATTCAAGGCCAAAGTGTTAGGAGCAGAGCGCGCTGTATTTGTCTCAGTCAGTTGAGAACTGTTGTTATAGTTGAGTGTTGAAATCAGTGCTACTATGGACAGTTTTGGGGTGACGTCACATATTTAGGCAACCCGCAACAAATTAATTGTTATAGTTGAAATTTTACAAACCGAATCTGACCCTTGTGTACTATTTACATAGATACTAAAGAAATGAACAACTTCAAATTAATTTATTTATACAAGAATTTAGAAGTATTTAAGAACAACCAACGCATGTTTTGTTAGATACACTAATGTGCTTAAAATAAAAAACGATATAAAAGAATATTCGTAAAAATAAAGTGAAAATTTAACATTATTCCTAATGCGCATGTTCGGAAAGAATAGCCTCATACGCAGGTGAGATCTTGTTGATATGTCATCCCTGTCATAATTAGCGTATTTTCTCTTCGTTTGTTTATGTTGTTGATATGTCATCGCTGTCATAATTAGCGTATTTTCTCTTCGTTTGTTTATGTTGATGATATGTCATCGCTGTCATAATTAGCGTATTTTCTCTTCGTTTGTTTAATTTTCTAGTTCTACTAATTGTAAGTATTTTTATTATATTTCTTGGTGTTGTGCTGTGTCAGTGTGTTAATCGAGTATTTTTTTCTTCAAGTGGTTTATTTTATTCTTAACCATAACCAAACTTTTCGTGAATGATATCCTGCTCCGGGGCTACTTCACTAACGTAAAATAACCGTTAATGTTCAGTAACATTTATATAAATCAGATTTTACCATTTTTTTCTAATTTTAAAAATAAGAAATTTAAGGTACCTATACATTTATTTATCATCAAAGGTTTTAATCTAGAATAACAATTTATACTAAATCATATTTTTTAGCTATTATTATAGATCGTGAGTATGTAGGAGACGAATATGAAAATATAAAAGCTGATATAGAAAATTATTTAACTTATGCCAAGAGAGAACTCCTAAAACATGGTGGAGTTAATCACTATTTTTATTCTTGGACAGCGATAAATGTGAGGCGAGGTAATGATTTTAACAATTATTAATAATTAATATTTTTGTTGTAGAATAATAATTATAGACTAGGCGGTATCTGTTTTGGTTTGGTTGAATCGTATATCCACGGAGATTTTTGGCTTTTTGGCTTTTAAATATCACTAGAAATTAAAATTTTTCTATGGACATGAAAAAAAATGAGGGTTTTAACTTTTGGCGGCACAATATGTTAAAAAAATTCGAAAAATTTCATATTTTTTTCCTATTATGTATCTTTTTAAGAGTTGATTTTAGGCGAAAATGGAAGAGGAAAAAATTGTTTGTATTTAAATTTATTTACAAAATATGACTAATTACAAATCGAGAATCATGATTATTATTGTAAAAAATCGAAAAAATCGCCAAAAATTGGGTTAAAAAACATTATTTTTTAGGTAATTTTTTTGGGGTCTTTACTTGAAAATTTAATCACATATAGAGGGCTCTCAAGCCTTCAAACGCTTTTTGAAAAATTTGAATCCGTTAATTAGGAGAGCTCTGGCGCTTGTTTAAACATTGATCGAATTTTATTTATTGTTTAAAATATAAGCAAATGAGAAATTAACTCATTATATTACTATTTTTCGACATATTTTGAAAATAATTAATTGTTGTTTAAACAATTTTAGAATATTTAAATAAATTTGTTTTTGATCTTTGATGAACAGTAGGTATATAAGTTTATGCACTTACCTTTGATACAATAAAAAAATAAAGTTGATAATTAAAGGAAGTTTAAAAATAAATAATTATCGGACTGTTGAAAGACCAATTAACTATAGGCATTTGAAAATACGCTAATTGTTTTTTTTTATATCGCGAGACATCGATTTAAAAAAAATCATCAAAATCGGACCTCTACAAGCCGAGATATTAAAAATTTCTAAGCGCGTCGCGGTTTTGTAGTCTAGGAGCCAGATAGGGTTCCGTGGCCAATCAGAGTGCCATGGCTGCCAACAACTTATTCGTTATTTTGACCTCCTGGTCCAAAAAAATCCAAAAAACTTGGTCGCAAAACCTGAAAGTAGTCAGTTTAATTGTTATTAACAAATTAAATGTTTAAATTACTGTAAAAAGTTTATTTGTATAGCTAGTACAATTTTTTATGCGTTAATAGTTACGTTTACTCATAACAAACATTTATTTTTTGAAAATTAAAAAAATATTAACTTTAATATCTTACATGTTCCGTCTCCGCGCGCATCAAGTTTACCATATCTCTAGTTCTATTGGACTGGTTGAGACGCATGATATCTCATTTTAAAGTTTTAACCTTATTTTACAAGATAGGTAAATTCCATTAATTATTAATTTATTTAACAATTATTGGCAGCTTAGAAAGTTGTGAAATTTCAACGAAAATGCTCGTTTTATTTGTTTATAAGGCTTTTTTTATTATGCAACTTCGATGAAAAGCCAAAAAAGTAACCAGATATTGTTATAACTTTAAACACGTTTTAAAGTAGGTTGCCAATGAAGAAAAGTATTGCAAACTTAGACCTGGTACCCCACCACCACCACCCGTATGATTTTCTTGAATTTCTCGCTTGCATAAATAACTTTAGACACGTTTTAAAACAGGTTGCCATGAAGAAAAGTTTTGCAAACTTAGCCCTGGTAAGTACTCGGAATACCAAAGGTATTTTTCGAAAAATTAGCCCGGATATCCCAGTACATTTAGTATAAATGTCGGTTAACATTGCTGGGCTATAACTATGGCGTTTTTTCAAGAACTTTTAAAACCTATTTTAAAAAATTTGATTTGGTTGAATATTCACAAAGTTATTCTAATTGTTTATAAGTACAAAAATTCGACCAATGTTTAAACAAGCGCCAGAGCTCTCCTAATTGACAGGTTCGAATTTTTCAAAAAGGTTTGAAAGCTTGAGAGCCCTTCTATATGTGATTAAATTTTCAAATATTTAAGGGCCTTGGTTTTTTGCTGTACAAAATTTTGAAAAATTGCAATTTTTTTTTCAAAATTTGTATTACAAAATTATTATGCAAAATCTATAGAACCGATTTTGATGAAATTTGGTGTGATGATTCCACATAACATGAAGTTTTCTTGATACAAGTATGACTGTCCTATACCCAATTCAAAGATCCCAAAAAAATCCCTAAAAAGGAATTTTTTTTAACCCCATTTTTGGCGATTTTTTTCGATTTTTACAATAATAATCATGATTCATTCGATTTGTAACTAGTCATATTTTGTAAAAAAGTTAATTACAAACATTTTTATCCTGTTCCATTTTAGCCTAAAATCAACTCTTAAAAAGATACATAATTAAATAGGAAGAAAAATATGACATTTTTCAAATTTTTTTAACATATTTTGCCGCCAAAAGTTAAGCCGACGTTTTTTTATGCGCATAGAAAAAATTGTAATTTCTAGTGATATTCGAAAGCCAAACAGCCAAAAATCTCCGTGGATATACGATTCACCCAAATATGGACTTTTTGAAACAGATACCGTTTGGATTATTATATTAATGTTTTTATTGCGTAAAAATAGACAAGCATTTCCTACTAAGTTGGCCATCAAAAGAGTTATATGTCATAAAGTGCAAAAGATGGCGCAGGTATATAATGTTTATTTTTTTCCATTCAGAGTATACAGTAAGGATATTTACTATATGGAGGCTGCAGTATCAGCACAAATAGGTGGATATTTTGGCTAATAACTTCTACATATTCACAGACAAATGGTGAAATCAAAGAATAAGTAACCTTTACTTAACATTTTAACCATCAACCAACAGATGACCAGATGATTTGCTTTAGTACACACTGTATTTTGATCAAAGGATCATGACACTCTGAATAGGATTTTGAACAACCGCGGATGTGCCTTGATTCAAATCATTTATTGAAGGACAATTTGAAAATAAATAGTTGTGCAATAAGTTGTTACTAAATTAAAGGAATTAACATACATACCTATCTAGGCATTTTATCGTATGAACCATTTTGGTGATACTTACATACAGGGTGTTTATTAAGTACGTATACATACTTTAAAGGGTGAATCTTTGATTAATTTTAAGATAAAAAACAAATGAAAAAACGTGTCTTTTATTGATTGTATTGCGATGTGACAAACTTAGATCATTTACAAGACGAAGACTAGACTACAAATAAATTAATAAAATTTACAATAATTGCTGAAAATGACCTCCGCCTACTGCAACGCAAGCATCAATTCGCCTTAACATTAATAATGGCACACGATTCAAATATACTGTTTCTTAGACCTTGTTCATTTTGGTCTAAAGTTTTGTAAACTAGTGACTTCAAGTGACCCCATAGAAAATAATCCAAAGGATTCAAATCTGGTGCGGTTCTGCCAAATTTTTTTTTGGACGCCCAGAATCGCAAGAACCAAGCCGTTGAGGACCCATGTTGAACCTTTTATCTTAAAATTTGTCAAAGTTTCACCGTTGAAAATTTGTACAAGTACTTAATAAACACCCTGTATATTGGCACTTCAGAAATTATAAAAGAAAGAGGAAAACGATTAAATGGGGAAAGTTGTATTGTTAATGTAATTAAAGTGTACACAGACGGGTTCTAATTTCTTTCCATTTTTGAAATATTTAAAAAACTAAAAAGTTATATTTTTGAAAACTATTTTGTATTATGAAATTTTTGAAATACATAAATTCATTAGTTCAGCAAATTTTTGGAAAGAATTCACTGTGGATTTTTGTTTCATCATTTCAAATATAAGTTGAGGGCAGTTTCTTGGAACCGGAAAGTTGAATAAAAAATCTAAGGTCACAATAAAAGATTTTGCTGTTATATAATATTCTTACAGATTCCAAAAATTATAGCAGATTTACGAAAATGATGAACATTTGCTTTTTTGACAATATTTCGAAAATGGAAAAAACTAGAATCTGTCTGCGAACATCATTATGGCATTCAACAATCTCGCTCATAATTTCGAGGTCTCAATAAATGCATCTCCAAAAGGGCCCATACGGACAGTATGGTTGTGTGCGAAATAAAAAAGTTTTACAACTAAAAGTTTTTCCCAGCGCTATCAAGACAAAGGTATATTTCTAAAAAAAAGAAATTATTACAGCTTCACCGGTTGGTACATTTAAAAATATTTTGTTCTTCATTTGAGTGATAGTCAAAGTACAACATTGTCTCAAAATTTAATTATCTTTAGTTGCTTTCAAGGAAAACGGATTTACTAAAATGTATTCATCATCGTGTACAGTTAAACCTGGATCAATAATGGGCCCATAATTATGAAATCACAATTTATATCTTGCTGTGCATAATTGATTAATTAAACTATTCTTTAATAGATTTATCTGCTGTTCTCAGTATAGCGTCATGTTCTGATACATGGAAATTATTTCGTTCAGCAGAAGATGAAAAATTACTACACATGGCTATTTCTGGTAAGTTTACAATAATCTTATGTCATAGCAACTAATTTCATTTAAAATCATTTGTATATGTATATGTCCATACACTCCAATCATTTTGTCCAAAAATTGATGAGAGTTGATGTTTAAAAATAATTAGTCGTGTTTTTAGTGAAAAAAACAACAATGCACGAAACGAGGGACATATTAATTTATAAAAACTTATTTCCTTTGTAATATCCCTTAGATTTTCAAACATTATTCAAAAGTTCTACTTTTAAATCCGTATTCTATAGCATATAGCAGCACACCAAAGGAAAAAAAAATCACGGTGCCTCCATCATATATCATGGTCAGAGGGAAAGAAACTACGGCACCAGTGACTGATGGGTAGCAGCATAAATAACTGTAATTTTTACGAAAATCTACATTTTATTAATAAAACCCTACAAGTCCTGTTTTCATCTACAATATGTCTTATAAATTAAACAATTATTTTATTACTTACATTTTCTATACAGGGTGTCTCAGACACTAAACATATTTCCAAGACTACTTCGATTTTAATTTTGAAAATTTGGGCAATAGTGTTTTCGTGCATGCCTTTCTCAACCAACATAATGGCCTCCACCTAACGCTTCCGGTTATACCGGAAGTTGACGTGATCTTTGTTATTTTAAATAGAACACTCTGTATATTATTGCAATTTTGGATTCTACGTCAATTTTTAGGTGAACTTTCATAAAGGTTTCCTATTCTTAAAGTGAACCGTTTTTGATATATTTAATTTTTTCCAAAAAAATTAAAAAAGCACTGCCTAGTTAAAAAATATATGTATTTTACAATAATAAAGTTAGAGCGATAAAATTTATAGATGACATAACTAAAACTCGAAGCTTCCCTACCATAATTTCAAGATGACTTAATTTCATACAAGGTGGTAGAAATTTAATGCCGAATTTAGTCAACTTTAAACTACTGTGGGTACACATGTTCGCAAGTGACTCATTTTTAAGTACAACGTCAAGAGCGCCAGCGAGACGCCGCCCGGACGCACCACAGGGTTCCCGCAAGACGACCCCGGCAGAGTGGCACCAAGGACCAGGGACTTCTGCCAGCGACGACACACGAAGACGGACTCTCCAACGAACACTCACCCCGTCAACACGTCTTTTAATAAAATACTTTATTATTACCGTTGAGATATCGTTTTATTCTTGCTGTACAACCAAAGCAAACCTCACTACCTTAACTTATTTTTTTTTTAAATTGAACACCGTGTATATTTTTACGCAATCTGATGAACAATTTTGATCTTTTTCGAACGGTATAATGGTTCCCTATACTTATCTCTTCTAGTTTTTAAGGTATTTACTGTTTATTCGTGTAGTCAACGGATTTCGCATAATTTCATGCGAGGATGGCTGTGAAATTTTTAGTGGAACTCCAAAACAAACACCTAATCTGTCACCAGTTTATTGTTACCAATTTAACACATACAGTCCATTGAAAAGTTAAATTTGGGGTTGCAAAAGTCAGAGCACGCAATTTTATTTTTTGGATGTCAAGAAGGCGTTAGTGTAAAGTTAAATCCATGTTTGTAGGGTCGCAACCCTTGTGCATCGGCCGTCATCTTGTAAAACGGGCTGCGAATGGTTTTTATACTACTACTTACTATATCGGACAAACTATTCGTCGCACAGAAAATTTGTAAACACATTTTTTGTTGCAAATTAATTAATTCTCTACAAATTTGATTCCGTAACTTTTAGTCGTAGAACCAAAAATAAAAAAGTTATAAACGAAAACATATAAAAATTTGGGAACGAATTTTCTTTTGTTCATTATAACTTTTTTTCTGGTCATTTTACAAAAAAATTACATCAGAGCATTTTGATAGAGGGGTTTTCAAGGAATAATTTCCATTACAAACTTTTTTCAAATTTTATTTATTTATTAGGGTTTTACAGCGATACGAAACTTACACTATACTCCAGTACTAGTAAATATACATTAATATGAATGATTAGGCATAGAAGGTGTCCTTCAAAGTTTTCTTTCAGTTGTGCTACCACGTGCGTGCGTGATGTATTTAATTGTGGAAAGTATTTTGAGTTTTGTGGACACTATTTTGAATTTTGTGGACAAGAGGTGGGTTTCAGTGTCGATCAAGCAGAATCAGATGCAGATACCCTCATCGTTCGTTCCGCTCTTGCTGCATCCCAATCGTTCGACTCAGTCACTATTGTCGCCGACCACGGCATTTGGAAGAACACATTCAAATGTATTATTTTTTAACCATCAAAAGGACGTACAGCCGAACAATTATATTGTCCGTCAAGTTTTATGTACGGAGACGTCACTGTGGATAATCTGTTGTTTCTCCATGCCTTTTCAGGATGTGACACGACTTCAGCAGCTTACAACATCGGTAAAATGAAATTTCTCACAACCCTGGAGACACGTCCTGAGTTAGCTAGTGGAACAGCGTTATTCCTCAATGAGAGAGTCGACCCTACTTTGCTCACTGCCGTTGGCGAACGTTTTTTCATCTCTTTATATGGTGGCATTAAAGATGATGATTCTCTTGACAGTCTTAGATATAAACGATTCGCAAAGTCAGTGACAAAGAATACATTTAATTTGTCTTAACTTCCTCCAACACAAGACACAGCCCGCTTGCACAGCCTCCGAGTCTATCATCAGATCCAGTCGTGGCTCGGGAATTACAACGACCCTCAAGACTGGGTCTGGAAAAAGTATGGACAAATATTGACGTCTGTTCAAAGTTCAAAACCTCCAGCACCCCCTGAGCTTCTAAAGTTGATATTCTGCCGATGCAAAGGAAACTGTGGAGCAATGTGTGGATGTCGGAAGGCAGGCCTCAAATGTTCTACAGTGTGCCTGAATTGTTCTGGGGAGACATGCAGCAACATAATGAAGATATCAAAATTGATCGAGGAGAATGATTTTGAAGATGAACTGCCAACAATGACGTCACTTCATTCTCTATCCTTCCTCAACAATTCAATATTGGAAGCTCAACCAGATCCTGAGTCGCAGCTTGGCCTATCAAAGAGATTGAGGACACAGTAGATTGGGAAATATATTTCGATATTTTTAATTACACTAATTATTATGTCAGCTAGAAAATGTCCGTGGATTCTGCCTACTAGGGATACGACGTAAAAAAACGCGCCATCAAACTCTACCTCGTAGGGGGTGGGGAAAAGAGTCAATAACTAATTAACAACAATGTCAATCATTAAAATGTTTCTTATACAAATAATGGAAAGATGAGAAACTATGCCTAATCATTCATATTAATGTATACATACTAGTACTCGAGAATAGTATAAGTTTCGCATCGTTGTAAACCCTAATAAATCAAATTTGAAAAAAGTTTGTAATGGAAATTATTCCTTGAAAACCCCTCTATCAAAATGCTTTTATGTAACTTTTTTGTAAAATGAATAGAAAAAAAGTTATAACGACCAAAAGAAAATTTGTTCCCAAATTTTTATCTATTTTCGTTAATAACTTTGTTATTTTTGGTTCTACTACCAAATTTGTAGAGAATTTAATTTGCAACAAAAAATGTGTACAAATTTTCTGTGCGACGAATAGTTTGCCCGATATATATAGTAAGTAGTAGTATAAAAACCATTCGCAGCCCTTTTTTCAAGATGGCGGCCGATGCACAAGGGTTGATACCCCACAAACATGGATTTAACTTTACACTAACCCCCTCTTGACATCTAAAAAATAAAATTGCGTGCTCTGACTTTTGCACGCTAAGCCCAAAAAAATGTAACATTTCAATGGACACAGTGAATGTTTATTTGAGTAAGTATTATTTATTTTAACATTTACTCAAATGCTGACATTCTAAATTTGTCATTTATTCATAGAGAGTGTCACAACCGTTAGGTGGACGCCAT
Source organism: Anoplophora glabripennis (assembly GCF_000390285.2). Lineage (NCBI taxonomy): Eukaryota > Metazoa > Arthropoda > Insecta > Coleoptera > Cerambycidae > Anoplophora > Anoplophora glabripennis. Next base: position 66,796 of record NW_019417330.1, on the reverse strand, counting down.
TATTTTAGTTGAGAAGGGCATGCACGAAAACACTATTGCCCAAATTTTCAAAATTAAAATCGAAGTAGTTTCTAAAATATGTTTAATGTCTCGTCACCGTGGGGCACATAAGTCAAGCCAAAAATAAGCGACAAGTCAATAAGATCCTAGACCTAGAAGTATAAATACAAATACAATAATGGGGAAAAATACAAGAAGAAAATAAAAAGTAAATGAAGAAGAAGAGGAAAGTATAAATGGGTTACATAGAAATAAATGAGATAAAAATAGAAGAAAATAAGGAGAAAAGAAAACCTATGAATAAAAGAGTAAAATAAGAAAAAAATAAATGAAAATGAAATAGGAGTTATAGTGTATAAAGAAAGTAAAAAGAAGTTAAACAGAAAATTTATATAGGGAAAGCAAGAAGAAACAAGAAAAAGAAGTAAAATGGCTTAGAAAAAAAGATTATTAAATGAAATAGTGGTAAGTTGAAGGTAAAAGGGAAATAGACTGAAGAAAACCAGTTAAAGTGAACCAGTAGGTAACGTAGAAAGGAATAGTGGTAAAATTAACAAATCATTATTATATTTTATTATTAATATTTGGTTTGTATGGAAATAAATTATTATGCATACATAATGTATTCAAGATATACATAAGTGCACTTAATGCAGTTGGAAGTAATGAAATACACATAATTTCTATATTAAAATAGCTTACCTATTTAATTTTAAAAATAACAATTTATGGAGAATGAAAGACCTTAAGAGGAATCTCTCAAATGCCTAGGAATAGAATGTATATGGATATTAATAATAACAGTTATTTGTGCTACTCACCCAGTCACTGCTATGACAATACTTTTACTCTTCAAATAAATGAGGTTTGAAACAAATATTGATCATTTTTAATAATCTAGCGTTAAAGTTGAATAAAACATTTTGTTATCATTATTATTTTTTATAACTCATATCCTAATAAATGTATTTACTAATGCAAAAAATTCACTAATTTCCAGAAACAGATTGCCCGAGATTACCTAGTAACAAAGCTATAACAATCCCATTGATTAAAAAAGGAGAAGAGATGCCCCAGTTAATACTTGATCTTAGATCAGCTGGAATTTATAACTGGAAGTCAGTTGTAATTATTTATGATCGAACTTTAGGTAAATGTTATCATTAAAATATGTTTCACTTTTCACTGTTTCACTTTTTTTTTTCTTGACCGGTGAATCAAGCTTACCCTTTCTACTTCAAATTTATAATATAATTGTAAGTACCTACTTTGATTATTTCTAAATATTTGCAAAATAAGAGTATTTCATTAGTTGTACCACAACAACTGTAAGTACTTTTTATATTTATACCGGTAAAAAGTTGTATAGGTACTTAAATATCAAATACCAATTATATGTATCTCCAATGAATCTGAGAGTATGCTTATTGCTATACAAAATTAAATTAATAAAAAAATAAGAATCCACAGAGGACGAAACAATAACGGCACTGTGCTGTGATCAAAAATTGTGTTTCACTTCTCTCATTTGTAGTGTCGTACCAAGACCCTTTAAAAACCTTTTTAAAACAAGAATGTGACTTTTTTCTTTGTGTTGACGATAGGAATTAATACTGAAAATTTGTAGTAACGTCGCTTCTTAAAAAATAAGCCGAATTGATTATTTTCGTTTGTTTCTATGTTCTAGATAGAGACATGACGACGCGTGTAATAAAATCCATTACACAACAATCGAATTTGAATATAAAAGCCACAGGAATTTCTTTAATAAAACTAGAGAGAAATATTACAAAATACCATTTAAATGAAATTATGTCTACCATACGTACCAAAACGGTAGGAGGAAATTTTTTAGTTATAGTAAGTCATCAGTTGGTGGAAACCATTATGGAATATGCAAAATCCCTTAATCTCGTAGACATAAAAAATCAATGGTTATACATTATATGCGATTCAATCTATAATAACAGTGACATAACATCTTACAAAAGACTGTTACGAGAGGGAGATAATGTTGCTTTTGTATACAATACGTCAATAACATCAGAAAATTGTAGGGTAAGTATTGTATTGCATTTCAAAATTAAATTATGCAGGGAAATTTGGATTCAAAATGAAATGCAAATGTACATGACTGATTCGTATCACATTATTGAATTTCGCACTTAGTCCAGTCGAATTAGAGTTTGAACTTTGCGCAAATTGTAAATAAGCGAAAAAAATCACCTACGCCTCTTTGTTCCCAAGATAGTTTTTTTATAACGTTAATTGTTAATTTACTATTGGACAGATCGGATCGAGGTTTTAGAGACAATTAAAGAAAGGGTTAAACTTTTATTTTCAAAAAGTTTTACATTGATAGTTCATGTAATAAACGCGTTAGCAGCAGTAAAATTTAACGTTAATGAACGGCCTGCGCGCACGAGAAAGAGCACTGGGCTCGCGTATGCACGTGAGCGCCGTTCGGTCTCTATATCTTGAGAACAGCTGGATCAATTTTGATGACTTTTATTTTGACTTTAGGTATTTCGTCGAGACGTCATGAAATGTATACATTGTCGGTATTAATCTGTTGCAAATTAAACATTAAATATGTATAAATTAAAAATATTCATATACTTCTACTTGTAACTGAATAATAGGTACCTATAAATATTATTTTTTTCTTATATTTCATTTGTTTGCTTTATTGAAGGAATATATTTGCAGAATATATATATTTTAAAAATTCCAAGGGGATAAGGCAGTAAAAAAATACAAAGCAGTAATGACTTATAATTATAAAAATAAAAACTTTTATTCTTATTATAAATATGTCCTTTGATTTATTGTTATTCAATTCTACTTTTTTTGCAGGAATGAATTCATTACCATCTTCTTCGTCTTGCATAAAATTTGTCTCTTTACATTTACAAGTTTCTCTAGTGCTAGCGCATTTATTACATGAACTATCAATGTAAAACTTTTTGAAAATAAAAGTTTAACCCTTTCTTTAATGGTCTCTAAAATCCTGGTCCGATACGTTCAATAGTTTATTAACGTTATAAAAATCTTGTGTACCAAGCCATTAGACCATTACTTTACAGTTAACAAATTGGTGAAGTATGATTTTAGGTAGGTACTTAAATTGTAGGTAATTTAAGTGCCTACAACAGAAAATAACTAAGTTTGCAATAAGTAGCCTAGATTTTCATGGGATTAAAAAAATTGAAAAAAAAACCAGAATTTTGCCTCTTATTTGCAATTTGCTACCTTAGCGTCACTTCTTTCGAGTTAGTTTTTTGATATTATCATTCTACATATCCTTCACCGTCATAAAGTGCCATAAAATGTGTATTAATGATTTTTTTAAGTTGTTAGAGTTTATGATTTAATTCTACTGAACTAACTGGTTTATACTGGGAGCCGATCTATACGCGGCGATTTTAGAATTTTCGTCTTTCTTTTTAAAGTAATACCACAGACAATACAGCTAACCGCTGCACACTGGAAATTGACAATCCGAAAAGGATGCAGACTCCTCTGAGCTGGCATCTAACAATAAAATTTAGTGTGGTAACTCTTTTACTCAGTAATAGGTGACAGTTCTAGCGGTTGGGAAGTATGGCAGTGGTGCCAAGACTGCCAAGTGATAACTGGGCATACATATAAATCTAATGCATTAAACTATGTAATTGAAGAGTCATATGAAACTTATTTTTTCTTTGGAAATGACATTCGTGTTAAATGCTAAATAAAATAAATCAAGTTAGAACTAAAAATTTGAATTTACCTAATTAATTATTTATTTTATATAGAGAATTCAAAAATTTTAAATTAATGTTTTTAGATTTGTGCGTCCACTTCCAATTTGGTACAATATTAACACCTATGTTAAAAAAATTACATTATACAGGTTGTGTAAAAATGTAGGGAATCACATATTTTTTATTGAATATTGTATAAGTCAACATACCGATAAATAAATATGGCTATGAATAGGTACTGCTTTTTTATTGTTGATTTCTTCAGATAGGTGAATTGTTGACACAAGTGTTGTTTTGTGACACAGGGTGTTCAAAAAAATTAAACAGTGTAACGTTTCCTTAAGAATAGTTCATTAACTTTTAATTTTCTTGAAAATTTTATTTAATAGAATTGTTGGAACTTCACGGGGTGATTGAATACGAAGATTATTAAAAAAAAGAAAAAAATCATCAGTTGCAATTTTTAACTAACTTTTGCATTCAACGCACAGTTTCCGAGTTATAAGGGCTTTTTTACTGTATGACGTTATACTCTTGTTTCCGAACTTTATTTTCAATATACGGACTTCGGACCTTTTGCATTCAACACAAAACGGACGATGTGGAAAATTTAATGAGAAGTACCAAATTAAATATTGACCACATTAATTTTTAACGACATTAGGTTGGAAAAAAGTGTCACAGTGAAGAGGTTTTGGAAGGTTTCATGAAAGCTCTAGATGAAGCTATTCAAGATGAGTATGACATAGCAAGTCAAGTCTCCGATGAAGAATGGGAAGCTATTAGACCCACTAAATTAGAACGACGAAATTATCTCCTCGACCGGATAAAGGTAAAACGAAATGTTTCCGTTAAAGTAACAACCAAATTTTTAATTTTAATATTTAAGAAACATTTAGCAAGACATGGAACTTGTGATAATTGTACTTTCTGGAGAATGAGTACTGGTGAAACATGGGGTAAAGAATATCAACTTGCCAATTATTTTAAAAACAGTGAAATTCAGTCGGTTATTGAAATCTTACCTGTAGGAACTTGGAGACCCAGTGATGGTCCTTCTATGAATGATGAATTATTTTTACATGTCGCCCACGGTTTTAGAGGTAAAACTTTACCAGTAGTTTCATTTCATGTGAGTTGGGAATATGCTAAAAGAAATAAGAATATTTTATAATTATTGTTTCGTTACAGAACCCTCCTTGGCAAATTCTCAAAATCAATGAATCTGGAGAAGTTACGGAATACACGGGATTAGTTTTTGATATCATTAAAGAACTCTCCAATAATTTAAATTTTACATTCACGGTGGAGGTCGTAAATAAAACAGTGATAAAAAATAGCAGCGTAGGAAATAATTCTCTGGAAATAACAAATATAGCTACTAATAGTATACCAACTGAATTCATAGATATGATACGAAATAAAAGCGTTGCGTTTGGAGCATGCGCTTTTACCGTCACCGAAGATAATAAACATTTAATAAATTTTACAAGCCCCATAAGTATCCAAACATACACATTTCTTGTTGCTAGACCCAAAGAATTAAGTAGGGCCCTTCTTTTCATTTCACCATTTACTGGAGATGTAAGTATTTTTATTATTTCATTGTAAATGATTATCATGTTAAGCTTTCTTAGAAAAATTAGTAACATTTGAATATTTTTCAATAATTACATACAGAAATTATCCTAAGCGTTCTACATTCAAGGATAAATTTATATCATTTAGTGATGTGATGTGATAGTGATTCAGCAAATTATCCACTGGATAAGAATAAGTAGAAAGTTGTAGCTATCAATTAGAAGTTTTTATATGATTATTTTGTACACCATGATTTTTTTATTGAATGGCCCTGGATACTATAAGGTATACAGCAGAACAGATTTTCAGAATTACAACGACAATGTTTGATGGGCTTATCTCTAATGGTAAGGGAGATTCATATCCAGTGAGTTTGCTGGTCAGTCCATTCTTTGGATATTGCCTTGCTGCAACATGTTCTATACTCTTCGCGTGCCATGTGGTCTGGCATTATCGCCTTGAAAAATGAAATTTTTTCCAAATTCGTGGCGCAAAGGCTGAACGATGGGTTCAGTAATGTTTTCAGCGTATATGGTACCTGTCATTATTTGCTCAATAACAATAAATGGAATACGACGACGATACATAATACCCCCAAAAACATCACTGATCCGCAAGGAACAACTTCTCTAGCAAAAGTGAGTCGTTCCTGTCTGCCAGGACGTCTCCAGACCCTTCCCCAAAGACCAAATCGATTTGCGCCATTGTTGCAAAACCCAATCCCTGTAGTCTTGGGCCCATTGGCGACGTGCAGCTCTCTGTCGGGGTAAAAGTCTTGACACTCGTAAAGATCTCCGTGCGCTTAGATTTTCGAAATGTAATCTTCTTCTGAGAGTACTTATCGAAAGTAATCTGTGGTATGTGCACAAAAATGATTTCGAAGAGCTGTTACCGTTATAGTTCGGTTTCTTTTGGTGAAATTGGCCATATTATGGTCTTCTCTCTCTGCTGTTACTGTGGATCGACCAGGGACCGGTCTTCGCGCAACGCTGACAGTTTCCCGGAAAAGGATCGCAATGCGCTTCACCGACGTCCGTGGCATGTTCAGACGACGAGCAATGATAATTTAATAATCACTCTTGATGTAAGGCCACTATTCTTGCCCGGTCAAACTGAGAAATCGGATTACCTGGCGTTTTGTACAAACTTTAATTGACAATTTACTACTCAATGTCAGTCTCACACTGATTTCTTCATAGAAATCAGCATATTTCTGAGGAAAAAATAATTTTTTGCTACGATTTAATTTTTTCTTGTATGTTAAGATACTAAAGAAATCATACACAAAAAGTGGCCACTTGATATTGGAAAACTTAAAAGTTATTAAGGGGGGCCAAGGCTTTTGAAGATGTGTGTAATTTGGCGAGATAGAATTTTAGTACAAATATGTCAGTCATCTTGGACTGTATTCAAAGTTATTCGTCTTGTGCCCTCATTTCAATAGCACGTTCTCAAGTGTTACTGAAAAACTTGCCTGTTTCTCGAGTTTGTTTTTCAACATTGGAAAATGTTTCTCTATGGGGGATTACACGTTTTGGAAATCTTCTCCGATATTCTTCAATACGTCTTCTGTACAATTACTAAAATTAAATTACTTTTTTTCCTGATCGTCAAGTTTGACGTTTAAATCCAAATTTGGTTTTTCTAAGTTCAAGTATAACTGAGATATTGTTTTTTTCCAAATTTGATACCCCACTTTCAAGACCTATAACTTTTCAAGGGTGCAACTTAGTATAAAGGTAAATTGCCTTTTTACCATATGTTGAGTTCCCCTACATGCCCCTACCTTTTGTCGGTATACTTGCTACTACACTACTGTACATAATGTTTTAGCATACAGGCGCTATTTACATTGTTTACAGTGACCCAAAAAATAGAATTAAATCGTCAACAACTCCGTGAGATAGTTTTTTACAACTTCCGGCGTGGATTATCACCAGTGTATCGATGAACTTTCGACTTTTGGCGATGAAGCAGTATCAAACAGTACTATACAGGATGATTTTGAATAGAGTAGCACAAACGCTACCAGTGCAACTAGATGAAAGGCGAATGAACTAAATATACCTTAGACAAAAGTTGCACTCCTGAGGCATTACAGGGTCTTGAATGTTGTAGAGCCAACCAATATTTCCTTCAATTTATCTTGAACGATGTGGCGTAAATAATTTATATTTGGTACAGACATTTGTCCAGTGCGGACACATACTTTCTATTAATATTGTTTAAATATACCCACCAGAGGCGCTGCTGTCGACTACATGCAACATATTACTCCAAAGAATTTTTCACCCTGTATGAAAATACATATCTTATTTGCATTTTCGGACGTAACAACTAAAAACAAAAATTTTTTCTCTCTTGCATTATTTTGATAAACGCGATAGTTTTTTTTTAGATAATTTACGAAAAACAAACTTCGGAAATTTTACAGCGCCAATGGTTGCAGTCAGGTTGCAGTAATACAAAAACATCAACACACCACTCATTAACAGCTAAAGGAAAACGCTTTTCTGGTAAAGTAATTTTAATAAAATTTATTTTGAAGGAACAGTAAGTATTCGTTATGTAACAAATCAAGTGTCTAATTTAATTAATAAATTTTAATTTAAAACTACCTAATGTAATCTCGAATGTAATACTAAGGAACATAACGTTATTTTAAAGTAAAAAGTTTCTAAAGAATATTTTCAAAGTAGTTCCCATTTTTCTGTAAACACAATCTAACGTGACGATTAAAATTATGATGTACTCTTGCAAATATTTCTGGGTTGTTACGAATATCGTCAACTGCGAGAAAGATTTTTGCCGCAATTCTTCAACAGTATTAACAGGAGTAGCATAAACAAGACTTTTCAGTTGTCCCCATAAGAAATAATCAAGTGGGGTAATGTCCGGTGAACGGGCAGGCCAACTAACGGGTGCATCGACACCACGACCTATCCAACGTCCCGGAAAATTTAAATTCAACCATTGCCTGACAGCTAAGGTACTATGTGCCGGAGCCCCGTCATGCATGTACCACATAACTTGTCGTACACCTAGTGGTATATCCTCCAATAATATTGGGAGATTTTCATTTAAAAATCGAAGATATTCAAGAGCTGTCAGTCGACGGGGAAGAATAAATGGACCTATTAGAGCATCTCCAGCAATTCCTGACCATACATTTACACTAAAATTGTGCTGAAATTTTGATGGACATATTTCATAGGGGTTTTCATCAGACCATGTATGACTATTACGATGGTTAACTAAGCCATGTCTTTGAAAACATGCCTCATCGGTGATCAAAATATGAGATAAAAAATTTAAGTCGTGTCTGGACATGTTAAGATACCACTGGCAAAAAACAATCCTTGCAGGTAAATCATTTGCAGTTAATTCTTGAACCGGCTGGTGGTGAAAAGGGCGTAAAAGGTTATCATGAATCAATAAACAACTATTATTTGAAACCGTTGATGACACTGACACATCAGCACAAAAATAGCAAATTGTTTACTCAGCAAATTTGTTGGCGAAGTATTCCCATACTTATCAATTTAAGCAGGAAATCCTCAAACAAATCGTGTTAGATTGTGTTCAAAGGAAAGTGGGAACTACTTTCAAAATATTCTTTATAAAATTTTTTACTTTAAAATAACGTTATGTTGTAGTATTACATTCGAGATTACAGTAGGTAGTATTAAATTAGATATTATTACTTAAATTATACACTTAAAATAATTTTATTTGTTACATAAAGAATACTCCTAAATAAATTTATTAAAATTACTTTACGAGAAAGGCGTTTTTTTTTTTGCTATTACAGAATGGTGTGTTGATGTGTTTGTTACTGCAACCATTGGCGCTGTAAAATTTCCGAAGTTTGTTTGGAGTAATATGTTGCATGTAGTCGGCAGCAGCGCCTCTGGTGGATATATTTAAACAATATTAATAGAAAGTATGTATCCGCACTGGACAAATGTCTGCCCCAAATATAAATGATTTACGCCACATCTTTCAAGATAAATTGAAGGAAATATTGGTTGACTCTACAACATTCAAGACCCTGTAATGCCTCAGGAGTGCAACTTTTGTCTAAGGTATATTTAGTTCATTCGCCTTATTTTTTTTATCTAGATGCATTGGTAGCGTTTCTGCTACTCTATTCAAAATCACCCTGTATATCGGTGGTATACGGAATTCAATCGTGGCCGTGGTTCGCCCACTGTCGAATTTCGTAAAGGTTGTCCAGAATCGGTCGTCCAGAAAACAATGATGCTGCAACTGAGATATTGCAAGAACGTCATGTGAGTTATCTTGAGATTGAAGCATCTTTGGACATTAGTCAGACCAGCATACAATCAATATTGCATGAATATTAGGCTAGCAAAAAAATTTGTTTGCGTTGAATCCCACATAATTTGACAAACATTCAAAAAAATGCTCGTGCTGATTGGTCGAAAGAAATACACAAGAAATGTGATGGTGCTTCAAAACACGTCTGTGGCATCGTAACAGGTAACGAATCATGGATCTATGTGTATGAGCCGGAAAGTAAACACTAGTCGACTGTATGGGATGAGTCAAATCCAACAGGTGTTCGTTCATGAAACACTTCTAAGCAAATGGTCGCCTGCTTTTTCGGAAAAATCGGACATGTGATAACTGTACAGAACTATTTGTTTGCCAGAAATCTTCGGAAAAATAAGGGAAACTAACCGTTGAAGACCCATAATTCTCCACCAGGACAATGCGAGCTCTCGCACATCGGCTTAAACAAGACTTTTTGAGAACTGAAAAAATCAAATTGATGTGTCATCCGCAGTACAGCGCATTTTTTTTAACCCAATGACTTTTTTAATTCTCGCTCATCAAAAATAAATTACGATATTAACGTTTTTCGACGCCTGAAGAGCGATTGATGCGTTCGAAATGCAGTTTTGGAGGCATCTCAATCGGAATGGAAAAAGTGCTTTGAAAATTGATTCAAGCGCATGAAAAAGTGTATTGATATCCATAGAGAATATTTTGAAAAACAATAAAGCCATATACCATATTTAAATATAGTGACAAACTGATTAAGTGGCGATATAATTTGTTGGTGTTCAGAATGCAGCAGGTTATGCCTGATGGCATCAATATGAGAATAGAATTTACAGAGAAATTAAATTATTATTAAAACTATTAAAAAACGTCCAGTACTCTTCGATCTTTCGCACCCTGATTATAAAAATGTGTGTGTTAAAGTTTAAATAGATGCGATAGACCAAATTTATAAAATACGCTATTTAAATTAGCTTTCTAACTTCGTTGATGAAGTAGGTAGTCGCTTTTCATCCAACAAAACTGCAAGTACTTATTACTATTGGTAAAATAAGATCGCATGCAGTCGCCATAACTCAAGTGTGTTCTCTAACAAACGCGACCACGATGGCAATTGAATCCAAAAAAATTAATTGTTTCGCCTAAACAAATTCTCAGTTAACCCCTATACTTCCGCCACTATTGCTCCATTAACATACTGATATTGATAATATAAAGATCAGTGCTGAGTTTTATTAGGATCTGATCAGCCGTTTTGAAGTTATTAAAAAAAGGTGTTTTCACAGTGCACCTCTATCACCCTTTAAATTTTTTGGTAAACCCTCTCGAGCCCATGTCTAAACCTTTTGCTTAAAATGACATTTCTGTGTCCTTCCGGAAAAATATTTTACCAAAATTGCCACGGACAGTTCTTTTAAGATAAGAAAACACTCAATAACTTCCATATAGGTAATTATAAATTAGGAGAAAAGCAATAATCTGCATATCTGTATAACGTTTTACTTGGAACCGATCAGGTGTTTTAAAGTTATTTAAAAAATGTTTTTTTGGCATCTTGCAGCTTTTTAAGATATCATTTAATATCTCTTGATTTAATTTAAAAAACATATATTTGATATATTTACATATTTTTTTCCTCTAGTTTCCTAAGTGTCATTTACCGTATTAGTATGAAATACCATTTCCCTATAAATAACCTGTATATTAGCTTTGTTCCTAGAGCAACCCAAAACAATTTCCAACAGTCAGACGCATGCACATTTCGATATACCTAATACTTACATAAAGTTCGAAATTTATAGTTTCATATCAGATGCGATAGCGTCTGACTGTTGGAAACTGATATTAATGCACTAGGAACAAAGTTATTGATATATCTAATAATTATTCTAAGATTCTTCTTTTGGTTCACTGGTTTTTATTATTATTATTTATATTAAAATTCCATCATTTTATACAGGGTGTCCGGTAAGTACCTCCTAATCTCTAGGGAGTGTATAGGGGAGGTCAAAATAAAACTAGTCCTTCCTATAATTTTTTTTCCTAATGTGCCCCCTAACGGAGTTATGGGGGGTCAAAGGGGTACCTAGAAATTAACGTTTAGGGTTATAACTTTGAAACCACCCTGTATATTTTAATAAAATTTTCGTACGTTGTATTACACATGGAGCTCTACGATTTGATGCTAAAATCAACTTTTTGCTATTATCAGGTGTCCAGAAACGGACTGGCCCTATCACAATTTTTCTCAAAATTTTGACAGAAGTAATTTTATCAAACTGAAAATATTATTATTAGATACTCTGAAGGTTTTTCTTTAAAAATGGTACTCTTTATTTATTTCGAAAAAATGAACGGTTTGCGAGATAAATCGGTTTTGAAAAAAATTGGTAACAAATACAACAACAATTAAAATTTATTTTTTTACAATAAAATCATTCCCGCTAGTGCCAGCCTACAGATTCACCATAAACATTTACTGGTGGTGAATTAAGGGAATGAATAATGCCGTTTCTTGTAAAATCAACATCTATGACCAAAATACATCTACAAATTATTATTGCTCTTGTCTCCATGGAGTTCTTTTCTATTGTTTTCGTTGTTAGACCCTGTTGATTTTAAAGTACTTGTCAAAGGCGCGTGACAGAATAAAAATTCAATTTTATTGTGGTATTCGTTTTAAGCCGTTAGAAATAACATTTAAAAATGGAAGAATATTCCTGTGCAGAATATGCTGATATGCACCTAATTTATGGGGAAGCATTATGCAACTCCGTGGAGGCAAGAAGACTTTATGAGGAAAGGTTTCCGGGTCGACATTTGCCGAGTCCAAAAACTTTTGAAAGAGTTGATCGTAGTTTAAGAGAAACAGGTAAAAAAAAATAGTGAAAAACGTTAGTGAAACTAATTTCTTCCGAATCCTTTATTTAGGAAGCTTTTTGCCACGCCGTGGTGGAGCAGGAGCCCCGAGGAGAGTACGAGACCCTCATGTAGAGGAACAAATATTGGAAGACGTTGCTAATAATCCTTCAAATAGCATAAGGAAGCTTGCGGCGCAAAACAATGTTACAAAATGGGCTGTACATGAAACTCTGAAAGAACAATTGCTTTACCCGTACCACATCCAAAAAGTACATGCTATGTCTCCAGATGATTATCCAAAAAGACTTCAATACGCCAATTGGTTTTTACAGCATCATATTCGGAATCATAATTTTGGTACATCTATTTTGTTCACCGATGAAGCAGGTTTTACAAGAGACGGCATAATTAATTCGCATAATCTACATGTCTGGGATGAAGAAAACCCTCACGCTTTAGTTCAAACTCGCTACCAACAAAGGTTTATGGTGAATGTGTGGGCTGGCATTATCGGGAATCATTTGATTGGTCCATTTATTCTGGAGCAAAGACTTAATGGTGCTCTTTATTTGCAATTTTTAGAGGAAAATCTAAATATTTTGTTAGAAGAAGTGCCCCTTCAAATAAGAACTGAAATGTGGTACATGCATGACGGTGCACCACCCCACTTTGATCGTTTAGTACGTCAACATCTGACGAATGTTTTTGGTGATCGATGGATAGGTCGAGGCGGACCTGTATTATGGCCACCTAGGTCGCCCGACCTAAACCCATTAGACTTTTTTCTGTGGGGTCATTTAAAAAATAACGTTTATTCAACACCCGTAAATAGTAGAGAGGAACTTCTGCTGAGGCTAACACAGAACTGTGACCATCTCCGCAATAATCACGGAATATTATTTCAAGTGCACCGGGAAAACATTCGTAGGATTAGAAAGTGCATTGAAGTACGGGGTGCTCATTTTGAACATCTACCGAAGTAACATTTAGGTACCTTTGTTCATTGTTGAATGTTCTTTGTTGCATGTCTTGTAAGTAAGTTATTTTTCAAATGTTATTTTTAATTGGTCACTACTTGCTCATAAAGTATAGCCAACCCGTTCAAAGATTTCTGGACTTGATAAAGTTAAAGAAATTAAATGCATGAAATAATATGTAAAAAAAATAAATTTTAATTGTTGTTTTTGTTACCAATTTTTTTCAAAACCGATTTATCTCGCAAACCGTTCATTTTTTCGAAATAAATAAAGAGTACCATTTTTAAAGAAAAACCTTCAGAGTATCTAATAATAATATTTTCAGTTTGATAAAATTACTTCTGTCAAAATTTTGAGAAAAATTGTGATAGGGCCAGTCCGTTTCTGGACACCTGATAATAGCAAAAAGTTGATTTTAGCATCAAATCGTAGAGCTCCATGTGTAATACAACGTACGAAAATTTTATTAAAATATACAGGGTGGTTTCAAAGTTATAACCCTAAACGTTAATTTCTAGGTACCCCTTTGACCCCCCATAACTCCGTTAGGGGGCACATTAGGAAAAAAAATTATAGGAAGGACTAGTTTTATTTTGACCTCCCCTATACACTCCCTAGAGATTAGGAGGTACTTACCGGACACCCTGTATATTTTGAAATAAGGTGGTAAATTCGATGAAAGCACATGAATTATAATAACTCCAATCTTTTTAGACATGGTTATGTTTATCAGCAGCTATAATATCAATGGGACCGATTTTATATTATATACATCGCTTTAGTCCAGTGTATGAATATAAAGGCATATCTATGAAAGGAGGTTTGTCGTCTGTTCAGAATTGTATTTGGTACATGTATGGAGCCTTATTACAACAAGGTAAAACGTAAAATAAGAATTATGAAAACCACTAAATATGTCAATTTGTATATTTTAGTCTATATTTTTAACAGCATACTAAATAGGTAGGTATTTTGAAAAGTTTTTTACTAATTAATTTTCTAAGTTGTCCATTTGTAAGCCTTGGTAACTGCCTAACAGATGTTTCCTCTCAGATAGAATGAAACTTTTATTGTGTACATACATGATGTTTGAGAAAAATAAAAGTCCAATAGGAAAAATCGGGTAATTGGAAGCATTTTTGTGTATAAATTTTACAAATTGCATTATTGCATTTCTATTAAAAAGTCGGAAATCGATAGGATGTACCCTATTTTCGCTGCAATTGATCGAAAATTTCTAGAAAAAGGAACTATCGTTGAAGAAAATCCAGACAGAAGTGTTGCCGAATTAAATGTTTTTCTAGGATCCATAGATCATAGAATAACAATGCTAAACTACATTTTTGTAAAGAAATTCATAAATAAACGAAACAAAAATAATGACTTCTACAACACAGTCCTATTTACTGACGAATCGTGTTTTACAAAAAAAAAATATGGAGTAATACATCTTCACGACAGTCATGAATGGAGGGACGATAATTCAAAGGTGTACTTTTCTTAACATCAATTTGTTATTAATTTATGGGCTGGAATTATCGATAATCGTCACCTGTTGAGCTGCCGCCACGTTTAAATGGTGTTCAATAATTTTTCTTAGATCAAGCTTTGTCAGAATATTAGAAAAGATCTATAGTTTATGCACGATGGTGCAGCACCATATTACACTCAAACTGTGCGGCAGTTCCTTAATAATCAGTTTGCTGTACGATGGACTGGACGTGGGTAAGATGCAGCTGTAAATTGGTATGCCAGGTCACGCCGACCTCAATCTTTTAGATTTTTATTTTAGGAAATTCATGAAAGCAAAATTAAAATGAAACCATAGTAACTTACCTTTCATGTTCATATTTTTTATCTGTCGTTTTCTATAAGCAAAGAGCTTCTTTTTCTTGAAAAATGTACATGCTCTCTCTTTTCAACTAGTATACTTTTTTTCTTACCAAAGCTCTTAGGATGTTTAGGAAATTTTGACTTTTAACATATTTTTCATTCAATTATATTCCTCAAACTACCCATATCCACGCCACTGCTATTGGGAATAAATTGATTTGCACGTTTTTGTTAAGTCACAGTTCATGTTGTGTACAAATTTTGACATTTTTATCTTTAGCCGATTTAAAAATAATTAAGGAAAACGGATAAATATGCTGTAAGTAGATATACATTTTGCAATTATTTTATAATTAACAAAATGTATTGTAATGATCATGTTTGCATTGTTTACGGGCACAAATTAGAAAAAAAATCTTCCAATGAGTATTTTCTTGTACCTATAAAGTGTTACTACACTATTATTATTAACGACTCGCCACTGCAAATCAATGGATCTACATTTATGTAGCCAATTCACTAACCAAAATATACATGCGGCCCATTGCCTTACACCCTTTCCGACCGGATTACAGACGGATAACAATAGCGCATATTTTCGGGTCCGTCGGTGATATACGTTTTTTCCCGTATAGTTGGAAGTCTTATTACAATATTTCAGTCAATGTGAAAACTCGTAGTAAAAATTTAAAAACAAGTTTAATGATTTCAAGGACAAAAATATTTTTGGGGCAGGAATTTCTTAAACTGCGTTAAAGCAATTCTTGTTTCGATACTTAATATAATAATAAGATTTATTATACCTATCACTTAAATGTAGTGTGTGTTAAATTTAGTTTTTCATCTCTAACTTTAATATACCCAATTTTTTAAAACCACACCCTATTATTAAAAACTATCATTAGAATTAGGTACTACTGTTAACAATGTTGATACTTAAATTTAGTAATTCAATATGTGCAATTGTGTTAAGTAAGTAGGTATGTAAATACTTGATTAATTTCATATTAGTATAAAACGTAATTATTACATGGAAATAAAAACCAGTTTTCATAATATATGTTTAATATATTCGAATACCTGTTGGTGTAGAGTCTAGTTTTATTAAATAACATACCTACATAATTCTACTATTTACACATAAGAAATGTAAATCTTGATTAAGTTTCTTAGAAACCGATATTAAATATTAAAATAAAAATGCATCCACTATCGGACATTATTTTTCTTTATTATATTTCTAAATGATTCTAAAGGAAAATAAATTAAAACAATTTATTAGAGGTAATCCGACATTTAAGTGGTTTAGTTTGCATTTATAGTAGTAAAGTTATTATTCGTTTAGTCTTGTGGATTCAGCATAGTACCTACATTGTTAAAATATCTCAGTAAATTGAAAGAACTTTTCCACACCCTGTAATACAGTTTTAATTAGAGTTAGTAGATCGCCAGACGTTACGGTTTGATGTCAACTTGCCAATCATGCGTTTCGTAGTCTCGAACACCGTCAATAAATACTAGAACTATTAGCTGCTCCATAAAGTCATGCGGGGCTGTTGGATATGCTAGGTGAGCTAAACGACCTACATCCGCCTCATACTGTTGTAAACTCTCGTTTGTCCTTTGGGTCCTACTTTCCAGCTACGTTTGGTAAACCTCAGTAAGTCTTTGTCACCAAATCAGTGTTGCACTAGGTCTAGGTCATCATAATTGTTGTGTCTTTCGCCTAATATTTGTAAAACTTCTAAGGCCTCACCTTTCAATGACACTACTAGGATTGTCCAGTTATTAACTTTCGCTGCGGCATCAAACTGTTTCATGTAAGTTTGCTAAGAAGATTTACCATCATAAACTGATGGTTGAATTTTTGCCTAACCGTAGTCAGACTGCTTAATTTTCACAGTTTCTATCACGGAGTCATGCCTTCTTTTAATATTCTCAAATTCTTTCTTTATATCTTCTACTTATTTCCTTACAATGGTAATCTCTTCCACTGCTTTCTCTATGTTGTCAAATCTGTGATATACGATGCAGTGGGCTAGTTGGGACCACCGCCTGGGTATCCCAAAAACAATCAATAACACACCGCAAACTTCTGTTAATCATATATTATTAACATACATCTATAGCAACGGTTACATATAAAGAAAATCTCTCGCACGTACCGGGACGTACCTACTAATTATTTTTATTGTTATTCTTGATGTCGTACCGTGTCAGTGTGTTTATCGACTGTTTTTTTCTTCGAGTGGTTTATTATAGACGTACTCTGAACACAACCAAACCTTTCTTGAATGATATCCTGTTGTGAGGCTATTTCGCTTACATGAAATTATCTTTAATGTACATGCTCAGTAACATTGATATAATTTTAACTTATTAATTACTATAAAAGTCAATATTGTTAAATTTAAATATACATATAAATTCTATAATTGTATTAGTTTGTCACTTGGAGTTTGAAACTTCTTAAATATTTCTAATATTGCCAGAATGTCGCGATATTCATGACAAACAAGACAATTTTTTGACACATGTCCAAAGTATTTACATAAGGCCGAAAATCGATCTAGTAAAAATATTGGGAAATTCTTCATGACAATGTATACTATGGGGTTGCCTATTATTTGACGTATGCGACTACTAAAAAGGTCTATTAAGTACACCTAAACGACGATAGTTAAGCAAACATTCCACTTGCACAAGTAAAGTGTTCTCCTCGTATATTAATAGTTAATTACACCGGCACACAAAATAAAAAGTGGTATGTACCTTTGATTTGACCCAATAGGCTTTATGTATTTTGACTTGCTGAATCCGAATCTGATGTTTTTAGCTCAAACACCCTCAAAATTTTGGGTAATTGACAAAAAAGTGAAAAATCGCCGAAAGTCACTTTAGTGAGCCCAAAAAAATTCGAAATTATTTATTCTGAACTTGATCAAGTGGGTTTCTTATGTATTTTGATGTGTTGAATCGAAATCTGAAGCTGCATCTCCCCAGGTTTTGCAAAAATTTCAAAATAACAGCGAAAAATCACCAAAAATAGTTAATAATCGCCAAAGATAACGTTAGTCAGCGCAAAAAAGTTTTCTGACCTTGATCTTATGTATGTATGATACGCTGAATTCGAGTGTGAAGCCTATTTGCCGCATCCCCCACATATTTTGCAAAAAAAAACGCAAAAAAATATCTGAAAATGGCAAAAATCATATAAATGGAAGTGAAAAAATTTACAGAGGTTTTCGAATGACCTATGCAGCGGGTTTCTCTTTCTTTCTGTCTATTCTGATTTGTTGATGATATCAACAGAAATCTGTCATCTTCCTTGGTATTGATACTCCTTTTTACTTATATCTTGATGGAATCTTTCTCCTTCTTCACTGCAGTGTCCAAGGTTTTGAGGAAAGTAGTCGAGGTCAGAGTATAGGAAATTTATTTAAGAGAAGTCTATTTAAGATTCATCAAGCAATCTAACTGTTTAAAATTTTTCAACATCTCTTCAACCAAATTTTCGAAGAATGTATAAATGTAATATTTAAGCGAGACTGAAAACAATCTACTATAAAACGAAATAACTTGGAAAGCAGATGTTCTGCACAAAGATTTAAACAAGAAATTGAAAGAACTTTCATAGGAGAAACTTTGATTTTACATAGAAGATGCCAGTTTAAAGTATGAGATGAGTAGTAATCCCTGTCTAAACTATTCCCACAATATTGGACGGACATGACATTTCAGTCTAATTTTGAAATCCAGCAATATTTAATAAAAAAAATTGGCTAATAATATAATGTAACAGGAGCTAATAATCCTAAATAGTCTAAGATCCGAACTAGAATCGTCCGTCACCCACTTGGGCGCTTTCCGCTGGAGCGTTGCGCTATGAAAATAACATCACGCTGTTGTACTATCTGGCACTTTCCGTGCACCTAACCCCCTATGCTATTATAGGTCCCATAGCGAGCGCGCGTGATGGAATAATATTAACGAATATATCGCGAAAGAGTTGCGCTACCCTTAATTAAAATTATTGTAATATTTTTTCAATATTTCACTGACGTGCTTACAAAACGAAGTTAATACCAATCGAGTGTACACAGCATAAGGAATATGCAAAAGTTAGGTTGCACATACATTTTTCTGTTTTATCTAGATAGATAGATAGCTTTATTTGACCATTTGATATACAATAATACATTTATGGCAAGTCAGAATACACAAAAAAAAAACAAAAAGATAAAAAGATATATTACCGAGTTATTAGGTATAAACAGATGAGTTAATACTAGCAATATGTACTTATTGAAATATATCTTGAAATAAAGATTTTATTGCAAACACGGTGGTATAAGGTTGCTGGCAAAAAAATCGTTAATAATCACGGTTGCGAAGCTTTTATAAAAATTGGAGTTAGCGAAGACGCGCCAACAGAGAAGTATTGTGCGTACTTTTCGGTGCGATAGAGTAGCATAGCAGCTGCGCAACATAAATAAAACAACAACATAATACAAACGAAATGAAAAGGGGATACATATGAAGTCAGGTTTTGTATGAGAACGTAACCAATGGTTTCGCAGAAGACACGTGCTTGATCATTTTCTACACAATTGAAATATGTCTAGTACTTTACACTTGGTGTGATATGCCAAGGGATGATAAACGGGTAAAGAAACTGCTACGTTAATTCGGCGAATCGAGAATGGTCGAATGCGTCTTCGCCGTTACATTTATTTTAGTCAGTTCAGTTTATCGGTTTACTAGAAGGTATTCATCGTAAAGTAAGAAATTTCACGACTTTCTGCGTGAACTATTTGTTTTTACTGGATTTAATATAGAATTTGTAATTTGTATAGTGCAGTGTTGTATTTTATTTTAGTTTAAATTTATAAGCAGAAAAACAAATTGTTCAAAAATAACCCCTGACTAATCATAGGTTTATTGGCTATTTCTTTTTTTTAATTTCTTAATTTACGTTGTGGCAAAATACCCTAACAAAGAGAAACTATTGTCATGGTGTTCTGACTTTGTTTATTCGTGAACGGTGCCATTCTACGAAAAACCTTAAGAGGCGTAGAGGCTGGTTAATTTTTATTTTATTCAAAATTAAAATATGTAGTTAACAACTAATGAGCCTTCATAAATGTTTACAAGCCCCGTGACCGTCGGTTGTAGGCAACCCAACAGTGCACGACTGGTATTAGTAACAAAAATTGACTATATCTTGGCGACAGCAATATTAACAATTCCTTTGCAATGAACAGTAACAAACCGTTACGCCTACGCTCGAGATAATGCGATCGCTGATTGGTTGATTAAAATCTCGTGAAAAATTCAACCAATTAGCGATGACATTATCACGAGCGTAGGCGTAACGGTTCATTGTAAAGGAATCATTAATATTGGTGATTCCAATATTTAGGGAATTTTTGTACCAGTACCAGTCGTGCAATGTTGGGTTGCCTACGCCCGTCGGTCACGTGGCTTGTAAACATTCTTGAAGGCTCTGTATGATGGAACTGTACTGTACTAGGTATAAAATCTACATCTTCCTGAGTTCTCGAATATTTGATAAAAAATTATTTCACATCTAATCTTTAAAGTATCCTAGAGCTCTTAGGAATCACGTTCGGATAAAAATTTTGTTGAGTTATTATTGAGGGAAATCAATTCTGAAAGTTTATTGCAACGTAATATGTAAATTATACAATTTCAAAATATTTAATCACTCGTAAGGTTCTATGATTTCTAATACAACATATTCTTCAATTTTTCAGGTGGTATGCATCTTCCTTATGCCGATAGTGCCAGAATAATCGTAGGATCATGGTGGTTAGTAGTATTAGTTGTAGCGACCACATACTGTGGAAATCTCGTAGCTTTTCTAACTTTTCCTAAAATAGACCAACCGATAACTACAATTGACGAACTAATTGGTCACAAAGATACAGTTACTTGGAGTTTCCGACGAGGAAGTTTTTTAGATATGCAATTAAAAGTAAGCATAAAATTGCGACTTAGTGTAAAAGAGATCGATTCTTGCTTTAGTATTAGCGTAGAATGCGAAATAGTATTTCTCACTGAACGGTATTACCGAATGTAGTAGTGACACCGTAAAAGTCAATGGAGGAAAATGCCGAAAAATTAGTCAGTCCTATCCTTACAATTCCTTTATAAATTATTATTATTTATTGCCATCAATAAATTGACCACAATTAATTTGAAGTTAAAAAATGTATTAATTTCTTTGATCTTGTAAAAAGGTCAAATAGAAAGTCATATATGAATGTATAGCATTTCTAAAAAGGAATTTAATGTAAGAAGAAAATATATTTCATTTGAAATAAGAAAGTTGGGTCAAGAAAGTCAAGCTGACAGAAAACACCTTGTGTACTCCAAAATATTTTAGACCGTTTTGTATTAATTATATTTTTATATTATGTAATATAATAAACGAAAACTATACTATATAGACTAGGGAAACACTCTTATATTTTTTTGCAATTACAGACGTCTACAGAAAGAAGATTCAGAACACTTTACGATGATGCTGTGAAAGAACATAACATATCTAATTTAATTAAACAAATTGAAAATGGGAAACACGTATTTATTGACTGGAAAATGAGGCTACAGTATATAATGAAAAAACAATATTTAGAGACGGACAGATGTAACTTAGCTTTAGGTTAGTTGAATTTCTTCAGTGAAGCTAAACAAATTGGAAATTTAGCTCATAATGGCAGGCATAACATAGATATAACGTGGAGAAAATGTTTATCATTAAATTCTGCGTTTTTAGAAACACGTTAAAGAGTGGTGTTGATTTTTAGTGTTTGGCGGAAATAAAAACAAATGATAACAGAAATGTGCACCAACTGTTTTTATAAAGTAAAAAAAATAATTTTGTAGGCACATCAATTTTCCAAACAACTGAATTAAGTAAAGTAAATATATTTTTTTAAATAAAAACAAGTGATTTTCAGGCAGGATTGTGAGACACCCCGAGTTATTATTTTTCAATTTTATTTAAATAAATGTATAGTACCGCAACCCAATTTGCATCTTTCAACATCTAACTCTAAATTAACCCCACATGGCGCAAGTGCGAAATCTCTTGCGCACATAGCTCTTGCAGCAGTTAGAATATAAAATGAGTGGACACTGGACAGCTACCGGTCAGCGAACCCAGCCAGGACAGGAGGAGGCCCCATGAACTAATCGAATCCGGCCGCGCTGGCGGTCCACAATGCCGGGGAAAGGGCCAACCTCTACGAGGCGTCCGGGCCTACAGTGATGAAGTGGGTAAAGAGCGATAATCCCGCTCGAGCCCGCTCCATCCGAGGTCATTTTCCTGTCAAGGATATTGTCGCGCGGTTAGCGAATAGTCCAGTCCGATCACCGACGCACTTTGCCGCCGACGAACGAACGAAGTGATAACACCACAAAACTTTTTTAATTTTTTTAAAAAGCAGATTTTTCACACTAATAGTTATTAATTACTTAGAAACAAATAACTTAAGAATATCTCTTAATGAACCTCTTTTCGAATTGTTCTTCGAAAAACTTATATTTGCAAATTTTCTTTGCATTTAGCTTCACCTACTTGCAAACAAGTTACTTGGGTTTTTTGCAGGTAGCAAGTGTATTTAAATTTTTAAACTGTAGGTAATGAATTAAATAACCTATTAACAATGGGCAAAATAAAAATACAGATATATTTATATGGTTAAGTAGAATATCAATTACAATTACTCAATATTAGTAAAACTATATTAAAAATATTTTGTAAAAGCTTATATATTCATCATTTAACATTATTAAATAGATTTACGACTGGAATATGTAAGATTTACCCAAGTAGCCTTTTATGAATGTTATTTAGGCCATTTATTTTGATTTAATTAATAATAATATATGAAAATTTGGTTTCCAAAAAATTGAAATGTTTTAGCCTCAAATAACAGGTATTATTCATTACCCCATACAATTTAAAAAATTGGTAATGGCTATAAAACTTAATTACATATTTCTTAATAAAATGTATCTTTTCATATAAGGTGACTTTTTAGACATTTTTTTTTAATAAAAAGTAATAATATTACTGCTTTTTTGGAATTTTTAACACAGCAACATTTGAATAATATCAAAATTTAACAATAAACATTTTCCTTAGCTAGAGGGTGTCGCGCTTAAACGTGATACAAGCCTGTAGCAGTGTAGCTTCTTTATTTTTTGACCGATTTCAATTTTTTTTTTAGAATGTAGGGTAAAAAAACTATCTAATTGTAATGCTGCTGTTTTTATTAATGCAATTCACGGCCAACTAGAACGCGTTTTTTGACGTCAAAACAGCTAATTGGTATTAGCACTTTTTTTCCATAAAACAGATTACGTATTCTCATTCAGCATCTCTTAAAATGTCTTATCACCAAGTTTCATCTAATTCGATACATCTTCAGACGAGCACTAGTTGACCGTGTATTTCATTAATAAAAAACAGCAGTATCACAGTTGGATAGAATTTTTGTTTACCGTATATTCCATAAATTTCTTAAATCGGCCAAAAAATAAAGAAGTTACAGGCTTGTATTATATTTCGCGACATCATAAAGTGCTCGCCTGAAGATGTATCGATTTTGATGAAACTTGGTGGTAAGACGTTTTAAGGGATGCTGAATGAGAATACGTAATCTGTTTTTTGTAAACCGCTAATACCAATCAGCTGTTTTGATATCAAGAAAACGCGTCCTAGTTGGCCGTGATTTGCATTAATAAAAACAGCAGTATCACAATTAGATTGAGTTTTTTTACCCCACATTCCAAAATAAAAATTTTTGAAATCGGCCAAAAAATAAAGAAGTTACAGGCTTGTATCACATTTAAGCGCGACACCCTGTACCTGTAAATATGTGATATGTTATGTACCAGCCTAAATTTTTTTAGGTTTAGATGAATTCTTTGATGAACAATTGGCTCTAATTGTTGCTCAAGATATACCTTACTTACCAACCATTAACGCTGAGTAAGCAATTTATTTTTTTTTCACATTTTGCGTTTTTTATATTTTCTTTTCAACGAATACTTTGGAATTTTTTATTCTTAATACCTTCTATTCCATTACAAATATTGCTCAATTATTGTAGAATTAAAAAACTACATCAAGTTGGACTTATACAAAAATGGTTACAAGACTATTTACCAAAAAAGGACCGTTGTTGGAAAAATCGCCACATCATTGAAGTGAATAATCATACAGTTAATATGGATGACATGCAGGGGAGTTTTTTCGTATTATTTTTTGGTAAGTTGTATTCAAAATACAACGCTCCATTTAATACTATAACATTTTTATAAGTAAACTTTTTATCCAAAGATTTATTGTCACCGTTACCAGTCAAGTACAGAAGTACCATCTAAAACAACAAAATGGATACAACAATAATATATAGAAATTTTATAGCACCTAATTGTTTTAGTTATTTTTAAAAAAATTTTTTATTCACAGTTGTTCAGATTAGTCTCAAATGCTTAAAAATAAATTCAAAGCTAAAATATTGTTTTAAAAGAAAAATATATATAACATACAGAGCCTTCATAAACGTTTACAAGCCATGTGACGACCAAGCTTAGGCAACCAATATTGCACGGCTGGTACTAGTAACGAAAAATCCATCAATCTTGGTGTTACCAATGCTAATGAGTAATGACTCATTTACAATGAATAATGGCAAACCGTTATGTCTACACTCGAGATAATGCGATCGCTGATTGGTTGAATAGAGCCTCGTGATAAATTAAAGCCGGTGAAACAGATTGTTGTGTTTTAATGCAATATTGATCTTATTGTTTAAATAATTGGCTCTATATTTGAAATTAATAGGTTAATATATGCGTACTAGTGATTATAAATAAAAAAAAATTGTATAGGTATTGTGATGGATTATTCTGAGAAATATTTATTTTAGCCAAATTTTGAATATGAGCTTTATTATCATTACCATTATCATTTTCATTATAATTTTTTTCACAGCTTTCACTAGTGGACGGACCAAAGCCAAGTCCATTGGATGTTTATTTTTGATTTAAAAAAATTGTGTTATATTACATGTATTACTGCTTTTGCACAATGGTATGAATATTCTGACCTTCATTGATTTGCGCGAGATGTTTATTGAACGTGTGAGGTGTAATACCTGTAGTTGAAATAATAAAAAGAATGACGTGCACTCGTTTTTGTTTCCAAATTCTTTCTATTTCTGTTGCCATTTCTTGATATTTTTCTTTATTTTCTGAGTACTTTTTTATTACATTTTGGTCAGATGGCATTGCACCCATGATACAATATCTTTATATTGTATTATATATTGCACCGGTATGAAAACAGCAGCCAAAGATAGCAGCTAATTCACCCGACCATGCCCATCTATTATTATTTACTCTGAACAACTTTTATTGATAAAATTTTATATCCAATAGTAAGAAATTCTTGATTGGTTTATTTTCGTGTTTTAGATCATTTAAAAAAAACAATAATTATTCATTCATAAATTAAAATCAGTGCTCTTCAACTTTTTGGACGAATTAAAATTTAAATCAGATATAAAAAAGTTACAGTGTTATATTGGCATACGCATTAACATGCATTTTTTTAGGATTTCTGGTGTCCATTTTGTTGTTATTACTGGAGAAACTTTGGCACAAACATGCTGTGAAGAAGAAGGAAAAAATAATTCAACCGTTTATGTCATAAAAATTTAAAAAATATACAGGGTGGCCCATTAAGAATGGAAATACTCGCGTACAGAAGTTGTTTATGGACCGATTTGAACCGGTTTTTTTTTAAGATCCAAAAGCTCTATCTTGATGCAAAATTTGAAGACGAAATTTTTATTTTCAAGGCCTACTACGAATTTTTTTTTTAAGTGAAAAATAGCAAAATTTTGTTAGCGATTTTTTTATAAAAAATCTGACTACACCACTGGATTTAGGAACCCCTCATATGCATTTGTACCAATTTTTGCGAAAAAAAGTTTGCCTCTAAAAAAGTTATGACAATATCGGCATCACCAGTGTTTGCCATTGTCGGTGAACCTATTCTTTTATAAAAACCGAATAGAACCCAAAGGGAAACAAAATTAAATAACAAACACTGGTTTACTAATTATTAATAAGAATCATAAAAACCAGTATACACAAAATAATCAACAATTACTCTAATATAAACAACAAATGATAAAAAAAAGTAATGATTAAAAAATTACATTTTTAAAAATGAAAAAGGAGTCTATCAAATTGATTTACACTAATCACGTCATTAAATTTAAATTTTTGTAGCTTCTACTAATCTTCCGTTTAATTCTATACATTTTTCATAACGTTTTTTTATATTTTTTACAACATTTCGTAATTGATGCGCGTTAATCTCCTCACATGCTTCCCTTATTCTAGTGCACAATACCTCCCGGTTTTGACCGTGTCTTATAAACTTTGGACTTAATGAAGCCCCACAGAAAAAATCAAGTGGGGTAAGGTCTGGAGATCGGGGTGGCCAATGAATTAATGGACTGTTTCGGCCTCTCCAATGACTGGTGAAATTTTCGTTAAGCCACTCCCTTACATGTCTCGCATTGTGTATTGGACATCCATCCAACTGAAAATGTAGATTTACTCTTTCTTGTAATGGAAGATTATCGACTGCATTAAAAAATTCGTTCTGAAGGAAATGTAGAAATTGTTCGCCATTCATATTCCCTTCAAAGAACGGACCAATGACTCTCTCGTTAAGTATCCCACACCAAACGTTAACTTTCTGACTATATTGTCTTCGGCAATTAATTATCCACTCTGAATTTGATTTGATCTGATTTTCTGAAACCTAACACCGCGAGTTTTGTGATGATACAATTCCATTCGTCGTGAATTTGGCCTCATCGCTGAATAAGATATTTAAAAAAAATCGGTAATTGAGATATTGTCTCTGTGCCCATTATCGCCTGGTTCCAGAGTGTGAAGAAACTTAGGTTTATAGGGTTTTATGTTATTTTTTTTAGGCAGCATCGGATACTTTCTCTAGCTAAATTTAAATCTAAACTAGCAATCCTGAGGCTATTCTGAGGATTGTTTGTAAAATAATTTAAAATTTCCTGCTCGTGAATACGTTGATTGTCCCTTCTTAAAATGCATTTTGATACAGCACCATATTCCATAAAAGTATTGTTTATTTTAAAAACTGTGCTATGCGTAATATTAGGTCTATCTGGATGTCTGTTGTTAAAAATTATACACACCTCTCTTGCCGTCCGATCATTTTCTCCAGAAAGGCGTACTATTTCAATTTTCTCATATAAAGTTAAACTTTGAGCCATCGCAAAGAATTATGGAACTTATTTAACCATGCACAAAAAATATTACAATGTGCCACTACATGTGAAGTTTGACATTTGTTCTTCTATTTTTCACAGCCTACCAAATTTTGTTCATATTATTTTTAAGCAACGTTATTTTCTGGATATCTCGTAATATTTTTTACAGAAAATTCTTCACAAAGAATTGGATTATGGTTGTAGAATCCAGTGGCTTTTTGAATAAAAACATTATAAATGTAATTATTTTTGTCGAAGAAGATAATATTTATAAGTTTTGGCATAATAACCACGAAATAATAATAATTTGATGAACTTGTTGTTTATTTTATGTATACTGGTTTTTAAGGGTCTTATTAATAATTATTAAACCAGTGTATGTTATTTAATTTTGTTTCCCTTTGGGTTCTATTCGGTTTTTATAAAAGAATAGGTTCGCCGACAACGGCAAACACTGGTGATGCCGATATTGTCATAACTTTTTTGGGGGTAAATTTTTTTTCGCAAAAATTGGTACAAATGCATTTGAGAGGTTCCTAAATCCAGTGGTGTAGTCAGATTTTCTATAAAAAAAATCGCTAACAAAATTTTGCTATTTTTCACTTAAAAAAAAATCGTAGTAGGCCTTGAAAATCAAAATTTCAGCCTTCAAATTTTGCATCAAGATAGAGCTTTTGGAGATCTACCTTTAAAAAAAAACGGTTCAAATCGGCCCATAAACAACTTTTGTACGCGAGTGTTTCCATTCTTAATGGGTCACCCTGTATATATAACATATTTTATTGTGTATAGGTATATGTGATTAATTTTAACAAATCCTATGTATCAAAAACTTATATTTCATATGGTGTAAACTACCTACTAAAGTTGTCTTTGTTAAAAGCTTTTTTTTATTCAACAATGGTGTAAACTACTAAAATGGTCTTTGTTCTTAAATATTGCACCCCAAGCTCCATAGGAATTTTCTTTTCTCCTTTCGTCTCCTGCTTTACCTTTTTTCTCGGTCTCCTTTCTGCCCCATTCTTTTTTCTTAGTTTCTTCAAAGCCATCTTTCCTGTTAAAAATATAATTGTACAATACATATTCAATCCGTTATTAACAAATCTACATTGTATAAACTCAATTAAATAAAATATAATTCTCAGGTGTAGCAGGAACACAATTCCATATTATTAATTATAATAAACGAGCTAAATTGAAAACCTGTACTATTCCAGTTTAGTAGGCAAGAGTGTTTTCTGGTTAGTGTTATTTAAAAATCAGCTGCTACATTGACGCGGATATATGTGTAAACATATTTTTATTACAACCGTAAAAACTAAAGAACTATATTGCAAATATTTCAAATTACTTTAAAAAAACTTTAAAACTTCGCTAAACCAATAGGTATTGTTACAATTCATGTGTTTAAGATATCTTACAATTAGAGAAGATAGCGATAACGATTAGTATTTATCAAAAGGGATATTTCATAAAACCCTAAATCAAAATTACATAAAAGCTGTCACACAAACAAGTTTTTTTCATATTTCATTTTAAAAATCGTGGCTTGTTGGAACGGTACGCATGGCAGAAAAGTTACTAGTCATTAAGGAATATAGCACGTGACATAGAATTTGGTCCAGGAAAATGCAGCTTATTTTTGATACGCTGTACTGTTGCACCCTGTAAGTAGCAATAACAAAAACTAATAAAAACCATTTTATACTATAAAGCCAATATGCTCCTTCAGTTTTAACTGATGTAGGTATATAAAGAAATTTTTAATACTTTTTAAATGTGTAAAGCATGTTTTGAATCGAAAAATATAGTAATCACTAATCACTAATCATTATTCAAAATAAAATAATGTAACTATTTTATGTTTGGTTTAAAATATAACTGGCTGAGACCGGATCTTGTAAAACCCGTTTAGGATTTCTATGTCGATTTCGTCAGTTAACAAGGACAGCAATTCTAAAGATTATTAATATTTAATACCATACATATAGAAAAATGAACAAACATTCAAAGTCTACTTATAAGGAATAAGAGAATATGTGAAGTTATTGCTTTATTTGGAAAATGAACGAAATAATATTTTTCATGGTTTCAAGGATACTGTCGTTATATAGGTAGGTACCTACTGTGTTTCATGTGTTGCCCTTGTCTACCTTCAATAGATTATAGTCCACGCTAATTAACCGAAAAAACGGCAAATAGAAGAAATAATTCATACACCAATAATATTTTGTCCAGGGATAGTTTATAGGAATAGAAGTAAGGACCCGAAAAGTTCCCACCCTAACGGTGAGCGTAAGTTTCGCGAAAAACTAACCCCGGGAAAAAGTATAAAAACGAAAATGTTCTTTATTCAATTCTACACAAAAAATGTCCTATAGAATATTAACCTTCCTCACTGTTTTTTTTTCTATCGGCGTTCACAGTGGTGAGTAGTTTGGAGCGTTCGGCGAAAAATCGGTCCTACGCCATTTTTCAGAGCGAATATCTATAAAATGGCTGGTTTGACGTAGAAAGTGTGATTAGAATCAAAGTTGTGTCACGTTTTTGTTTTGATTTATTTGTTTACTCTATTGTGTTTTTCGAAAAAAGCCTGATTTTCGAGGAAAATTACGAGGTTTCATTTTTGGTCACCGTTTATGAATCACCCTGTATATGAACATATAACTAGATTATAATATGGAATTAAATATAAAAAAATCTTAAATTTGAATGAATTTCTTAGAAAATACCCAGGTACATTGCCACCTAAGATCTTATCGAAATGCTTTAATTTTGACAAATGTTGTTTAGCACGTAATAACTCAGAGTTACTCTGAATAACTATTAAATTAGTAAAATTTTAATTTCATCAAAACGAAAACACTATAATGTGGTTATACTTTGTGATGAAAAGTAAGTATGAATAATCTCGTAAATTTTGTGAAGAGCATATGTCTTATAATGAAATGAATACAAGAACTTACTTTGATGGTACGTCCCAGTTGGATGGAACTTGTTCAGAAATAGAATTCCAAGCGGCGGAGGCGCTTTGAACCATTTTATTTTTATTTAACCTTCAAAATGATGTATGTGAACTATATTAAGGAACGTGGTGAATTTGAGTTAGAACTTGAAGTTCTTTGTAGTTTCCGGAGTTTCCTCTTCGGCTTCCCTTTTTCGTACGAAGGTTTTTCTCCAACCTATAAAACAAATGACGCTTTTACCGAATATTTTCAAACGTTATAGAAATAAGGAAAAAGTGGATCCAGTAAAAGGAAAAAAATCTACCTTTAATTATAAAATTTTTAATTTACCTATAACTGAATTTCAATAAAACCCCTTAGGATTTTTTTATTCTATCCATTACATATTTAAATAGATAAAATTTATACGTGACGATAAAAATATTTGATCTCTCTGTGTGTGTGCACCCTGACAAGATAAAACCTGCAGCGATCTGGTTCGCCATATATAAGAAGCTTCACCAATATAATCAAAACTGTCGCAGACCACTAACGCAAATATCCATTAGTTTTAGAATTTATCAAAAATAAGTGTACATTATATGTAATGACCTGTATCAAATAAGCTCTTAACGTTGTCATTTTGAAAGGAAGCTTCTAATATAAAGTATACAGGGTATCCAACGGTGACGAGACATTAGACATATTTCAGAGACTACTTCGATTTTAATTTTGAAAATTTGGGCAATAGTGTTTTCTCAACTAAACTAATGGTGTCCATCTAACGCTTCCGGTTATACCGGAAGCTAACGTCTTCTTCGTTATTTTAAATGGAACATCCTGTATCTTATTGCAATTTTGGATTGTACGTCAATTTTTAGGTGGCCTTTCATTTCAGTTACCTAACCGTTTTTGATATATTTAATTTTTTTCAAAAAAAAATTAAAAAAGCATTGCCTAATTCAAAAATATGTGTATTTTACAATAATAAAGTTAGAGCGATAAAATCTATAGGGGATATAACTAAAGCTCTAAGCTTCCCTGCCATAATTTCAAAATGACTTAATTTCATACAGGATGGTAGAAATTTAATTCCGAATTTAGTCAACTTTAAACCATCTTAACTTATTTTTTTAAAGTGGAACACCCTGTATATTTTTGCGCAACCTGATGAACAATTTTGTCCTATTTCGAATGGTATGGTATAATGGTTTCCTGGCTTTTAAATTATTTACTGTTTTTCGTACAGTCAACGGATATCGCGTAATTTCTGGCGAGGATGTCTGTGAAATTTTTAGTGGAACTTCAAAACAAGCACCTAATCTGTCACCAGTGTTGTCAGTTTAACACATACAGTGAATGTTTATTTGAGTATTATTTATTGTTAAAAATGGAAAATGTCAACATTTATTCAAATGCTGACATTCTAAATTTATTATTTATTCATGGAGAGTATCACAAGATAATAAATACAACTTGCATAGTATTTAATGAGAGATGCACTCTTTGACTACCGTATACTCAGTATAATCCGGGCGAATTAGACAAACACATGGTTGTTTCAAAAATCAGGCCTAACTCGAATTTTATAGGCTTAAAAGTATGTAAAAAATATACAGAATAAAAGCCTAGTGTATTTGTAGAGGTCGAGCGTCGTATTGCTTATAATAAAAGAAAAAAATTATTGCTCTTTTTTCAGTTTTTCGCTTATATCTCCGAAAATAAGCTTATAATCGACATTCTTATCGATTTTCTTCCTGAGGAAATTTATTACAAAGATAGGCTTTTGCGAAAGCTTCCAAAAATTTGTTTACATTGCAAAATTAGCAGTGAAAAAAAAAATGTGCAAAATTTTCAGAATTAAATAAAAATAACACAATTGACTGAAATTGGATGAAACTACAGGAAAAGATAACTGTTGGGGTGCTCAACAAATACCCGCAATTCGGATCCCGAATTTCAAAATGGCGGCCTATTGCAAAATTATAAAGTCGAAAACGCGAGCGCGTATATTTTTTGCCCAAGTCAAGACATCGAAATGTTATAGAAATGATTCGAAAGATAATTACATTATCTCGCGTCTATGCAAATTTCAGATTTTTAAGTTGCAAAATAAAAAAGTTATTAACAAAAAACCAAAAAAAACGGCAATTTTTTAATATACAGATTTCAAACCAATTGCATCAAATAGTGCTTAAAAACATGAATTAAGAAAAAAAAGCGTCTCGATCTGATCAATAGGAGCCGAGGTAATTTTTTTTTCTTTAAACTGTATTTTGGTTCTATTTAATATTTTGGAATAAACTTGGTCTCGTTGTAAAGTAAAAGACTTTCTTTAAACGCTGAATTTTTTTTTATTGTCTAAAATATATTATACATTAAATATTTATTTTACTTTTAATATTGTTAAAAACAACTTTCTCTGGCAATACAATTCATTAAATAAAATACGGTAGAATTGAATGTAACAGTTCTTTTAAATACTATAAAATGCAATACTTATATGTAATGTTGATATTGTAACATTCAATAATATTTTAGACCCAATTTACGCAATAAGTGTAACAGTTAATTTTGAGACGATATTTTATACGTCGACCTCTTCTGAGCACGGTAAATTTTCATTCATTCATCATTTTTTCTTTTTTTGAAAGAAATGATTGACTTTTGTTTTTAATTACGTAAAAAGACCTCCTTACTTTTCAAAATATGGAAAGCACAATGAAATTACAAAAGAAATCGTGAAAAGTCAATAAAAATGTATTTTTCTGGATCTGGCAATGACTTTCAGAGACTTTTGCTTACACCACTCGAAAGAGCGGAAAAAAATAAGTTGATTTTAAAAAAAAGCATCCCGGTAGCTGCTTTATAAGTGCCATAATCCATTTGTTAAGTAAGAATTTTGAGAAGTCGAGTGCAGCATGGGCACTATGACGTCACAGCGCTCCCCTATCGTGGCTACCGCCGCGCGGATCACGTTGTCTTTAACGAACGTTTACTTGCTCACTTCTTGGTCGAATCCATTAAAAAAAATTCAGTATAAAGGAAGTCTTTTACTTTACTACGAGACCAAGTTTATTCCAAAACATTAAATAGAACAGCCAAAATACCGTTTAAAGAAAAAAAGCGGCTCCTATTGGTCGGATCGAGACGCTTTTTTTTCTTAATTCATGTTTTTTTAAGCACTATTTGATGCAATTGGTTTGAAATCTGTATATTAAAAAATTGCCGAGATAAGGACCCCAGTTACCGGTTTTTTTTTAGTTTTTTATTAATACCTTTTTTATTTTGCAACTTAAAAATCTGAAATTTGCGAGATAATGTAATTATCTTTCGAAAATTTTTTATAAAATTTCGATATCTTGACTTGGGTAGAAAATATGCGTGCTCGCGTTTTCGACTTTATAATTTTGGAATAGGCCGCCATTTTGAAATTCGGGATCTGAATTGCGGGTATTTGTTGAGCACTCCAACAGTTATTTTTTCCTGTAGTTTCATCCAATTTCTTTTTATTTAATTTTGAAAATTTTGCACATTTTTTTTTTCACTGCTAATTTTGTAATGTAAAAAAATGTTTGCGAGCTTTCGCAAAAGCCTACCTTTGTAGCAAATTTCCTCAGGAAGAAAATCGATAAGAATACCTCATGTCGATTAGACGCTTATTTTCGGAGATATAAGCGAAAAACTGAAGACAGAGCATTTTTTTCTCTTGTTATAAACAATATGACGCTCGACCTCTACAAATACACAAAAGGCTTTTATTCTGTGCATTTTTTACTTAATTTTAAACCCATAAAAAATCGAGTTAAGCCTGATTTTTGAAAAGAAACGTAATTCGCCCGGATTTGTAGGGATAAATTAAAAATAAGTTTAATAAGATAACAGAATTAAACTACATAATAACTGTCTTCAGAAATCTAATTAATTTGCTCGAAGTGACCGTCATCTACTTGTAAACAGTTATGTATGTAAAACATTTCATTTAATTGGCAGGTTACTCCGTTTCCACGATGAGGTGGAGCACCGTCTAGCTAATACCAGCAGTAATTTTCGGGAAAGAGTAAAGACTTAGTAATCTCACAATCCTTTTATTTGTAATGTTCAAAAGACGACTAGTTTCGAGGTCTACACTTTACTACTACGTTACTAAGTCTTTTCCCGAAAATTATAAATATGGACTAAACACTTATCAATTTCAAATTTAATACCAGCAGCTTCTTAATTGATCTAGGGGTAGACCTCTAAGAAATCTGTTACAATGGTTCTCAAAATTTGGAGGTATCTTTGTGTATTTAAATTATACTCGTAAATAAAGTACCTCACCTGATTGTCTTTGACTAAGCAACACTAAACTTGTGTTGAAAATTTATTTCGCGGATGACGTGGATTTTCTGGCGCCTAAAAGTGTCGCTTGTTACTAATAAAAATACCTTCGTTATTAAACTGTTAAAATCATTTAACAGAATTGGGTTCGTCTTTCAGCATCCCCTGGATGAAATGAAGGTACAAAATCCATGCTGACCATTAGTTTTTAAAATCTTTTGGATGGAGGTTTTTGAAATGCCTAAATCCTGTTCAGCAGCACGAACTGATGATTCAGGGTAATCATGAAAATATGCCAAAACATTGACGATGTTACCTTCATCTAAAGTTATCGGGTTTTAGTCCAATCAATCTGTCACGGCCTTATATTAAATTTACAAAAAATACCACCTGGAAACAAAAAAATATTGTGATATAGGAAAAGAAATTCTCAGAAAGATAGTGTATTGTTCCTGTGGCGCATAAACGGCGAAGTTTATGCGGTTAACTACCTAAAAAATTCATAAAAGTAAAAAAAATAACGATTTTTCGCTAATAAAAAAACTTGAACTCCAAACGAAAAACGTTAAATGAGAAAGTTGTAGCTATTAAAAAAACCTGTCGATTCGTATTTTTAAATATATCGATTGCTATATTACTTTTCGATTACCGTTTTTTTTTACATTTATGAATTTTTTAGGTTAACTTCGCCGTTTATGTGCCATAAGAAAAATACACTATCTTCCTTAGAATTTTTTTCCTATATCACCATATTTTTTGTTTCCACGTGGTATTTTTTGTAAGCTCTACTACCTATTGATTGGACTATTTGGCAACATTCTATGTGCAGAAATTCGACCATGTACCTAATTGATTTCTTAAAATTCCTTGTAAAATATGTCTACTCATTGGTGGTAAATGAGGATATCTCTCATTAAATACCCTACAAGTCCTATTTATTATCTTGTGACACTCACCATGAATAAATAATAAATTTAGAATTTTGAATTTAAGGTTTTCCATTTTTTAACGATAAATAATACTCAAATAAACATTTGCTGTATGTGTTAAATTGACAACAATAAAAACAATAAACTGGTGACAGATTAGGTGCTTGTTTTGAAGTTCCACTAAAAACTTCACAGCCATCCTCGCAAGAAATTATGCGATATCCGTTGACTGTACGAAAAACAGTAAATACCTTAAAACCAGAAGAGCATAGGGAACCATTATATCATTCGAAAGAGAACAAAATTGTTCATCAGGTTGCGCAAAAATATACATGGTGTTCCGTTAAAAAAAAAATAAGTTAGGATGGTTTAAAGTTGACTAAATTCGACATTAATTTTCTACCACCCTGTATGAAATTAAGTAATTTTGAAATTACGGCAGGGAAGCTTAGAGTTTCAGTTATGTCCCCTCTAAATTTTATCGCTCTAACTTTATTATTGTAAAATACACATCTTTTTGAATTAAGCAGTGCTTTTTTATTTATTTTTTTTTTAAATTAAAATATATCAAAAACGTTTATCTTTAAAAATAGGAAACCTTTAAGAAAGTTCACCTAAAAATTGACGTAGAATCCAAAATTGCAATAATATACAGGGTGTTCCATTTAAAATAACGAAGATGACATGAATTTCCAGTATAACCGGAAGCGTTAGGTGGACGCCATTATTTTAGTTGAGAAGGGTATGCCCGAAAACACTATTGCCCAAATTTTCAAAATTACAATCGAAGTAGTCTGAAATATGTCTAATGTCTCGTCACCGTGGGACACCTTGTATTATGTAGGTACAAAGTGTACATTTCCAGAAGGGAAAATGTATTTTTTTCAAGTATGTAATGTATGACAAAGCCGCTAAAGTCTATACGTAATGCGATTACGATTAGTGTATTGGATTACGTAAATTATGTTTTTATGTGTAGCTATGCCATTTGATATCGGAATTATTTTTAACTTTTTGCTGTAAATACTGTCTTAAAATTTGCAATTGTCTTCAATTTAAAAAAATATGAATTTTATATGACGTTATTAAGGCCAAGTAGTCTTAATAAAGCGAATTAATTAGTTTATTATTCTTTTCTTGAAATCCATTGCTAAAAAAGTTTCATTTATTATTCTCAATAACAAAGGCCTAGGTATTATCCATACCAAAATAATACTATTTTTGTTGAATAGGTTGTAAGTACCAACAACTACAACAATAAAGCTTGGTATGACTTTAATGGGTACAGGTACCTTGCATGTTTTATTGATATAAAAATATATTTGACATACGTATTACAAATTACAGGCATATGAAAACCTTAATCATTTTTGTTTCTTTCTTTTCTTTCTCATAGAATAAATCCTATACAAATATATTTCCAAATTGCATATAAAATTATTTGGAAATTTGTTTTCTCTACTAATATTAAGTACGTAGGTACATAATATATCACATATTTCTTGTTTAAAACGTAGATAATTTAAAATGATTCTAAATAATATTATTTAATTATAACTGGAATTTTTTAAAGAGAAATCTTACCTTATTACTTGATGGTGTTTAGAATTTAATAAAAATTCTAAAATTTTCATTGACACATATGTAACTTAAAAAATCAAAAATAAAAAGGGCGTACTGCAAATGTTCACCATCACTGCAATATGAAGACTGAGACTGAGAACGAGAACTGACTTTCCTTTAACTGGTTAACTTTTATAAAACCTCCTTAATGTCGTCATAATGAAAGGTTGTAAGTCGTGATCAGTATCATGTTAATTAATATTTTAGTTATTTTTATTATGTAAACAAATAAGTAGATGGTGTTTAGTTGATTACTTAGAGTAAAACTGGGCTTTCGCACTAATATGCTTTAATCAAATGCTAGGTATGTATGAAAAACTGCAATATTAAATATTATTACAACTTTATTTTAGTTGACGAGTACACGTTGCTGGTTAGTTAGAATCTGCTCTCAAAAACTTCCCTAAGCCTATATATCTGTATACATATACAGGGTGATTCAGTCATAATGTCATTAATTTTAACCACGTATTCGGAAGGCCTAATAAAGACAGAAAATCGGA
The DNA here is from genome assembly GCF_000390285.2 of Anoplophora glabripennis. NCBI lineage: Eukaryota > Metazoa > Arthropoda > Insecta > Coleoptera > Cerambycidae > Anoplophora > Anoplophora glabripennis. The sequence continues at coordinate 28,801 of NW_019417330.1, read as the reverse complement.
AAAAAATTTTTTACTCGACTTAAAAATTAAGGAAATCAACCCATAACTGCCCAGATGCCCGGACGTTCGGAAAATTTTGTAACGTAATGTCACGAGCAAGTCGTCAACTGAAGTGAACAGCGTTGCCAAGTTCTCATCATAATCTGTGGTTCACCATTTACTTTGGGTTCCGCGTTAAACGTATCCAGTTAATCCGTTTTAGTATACGTATACTAGGGTGGCCCTAAAAAAAACGAATATTTTTTTTTGTCTTGTGAAAATATGTTAGTTTATCATGTTTTAAGAACCATTCAAAAAATCAGCTCAAAAAAAAATTTTTTAGTGGTCGCTCAAGATTTTTAAAAATTTCCAAAATCGTCACAAATTTAATTTTTTTTTTTAATTTTTTCTCGTTATTTAATCATTTTCTAGGTTGAAAAAAATCTCGATTCTGAACATTTCAAATCGATATTTTAATTTCTAAAGGTCGCTCATGATTATTTTAACTTTCAAAGTGGTGCACCTGTTTTCGAGCGATCTCCAAAAATAAATATCAACGTACTAATAATTTTTTTTTTATTGAATTTTATGAACAAAAGAATAGAAATAAATCACAAGACACTTAAATTTAGAAAATTAAAAAATTATAAATATTTGATACAATAAATTTTGCCTCGACAAATTTTTTAAGTGTCTCGTGATTTATTTCTAATTTTTTGTTCATCAAATTCAATAAAAAAAATTATTAGTTCGTTGATATTTATTTTTAGAGGTCGCTCGAAAACATTTTAGGTACACTACATTTAAAGTTAAAATAATGAGTGACCTTTAGAAATTAAAATATCGATTTAATTTTCAGAATCGGAATTTTTTTCAACCTAGAAAATGATAAAATAACGAGAAAAAAAATTTGAAAAAAATTCAATTTTTGTCGATTTTGGAAACTTAAAAATCTTGAGCGACCTCTAAAAAATTGTTTTTGAGCTGATTTTTTGAGCGGGCTTTTAAAACATGATAAACTAACATATTTTCACAAGAGACACGAATAAAAAAATATTCGTTTATTTGGGCCATCCTAACGTATACATATGTACGAAACCAGTAAAATGCAAGTAACTAAAGGAGCATGCTGCATTTTATTATAAATAATTTTAACAATTGTATTAACTTAGTGCAAAATGTTTTAACAAGCCTGTCTTTTTGAAGTCAAGAAAATAAATAAAGCAGAGGTAGTTACCTGTTTGTAGGCACACCGTATTTTATCAAATAAAAAAAAGTCGGCACACTAAATAACCGAAAATACAAAATACGGTCACAAAACTATTAACAATTTAAAGCGTTTATTCAAATCTACCACCCTCCAAATCTCCCGCATTTTTTCCGCAAAGGAGTGAAGATCACACCATACAGATGGAAAGGGGATGTGGATTGGAAAGACACACGGAACCGTTAGTTTATTTCGGATTGTTTAAAGTGTCGGTCGTGATGGCTTTGTATACAAATGCCGGATATGTGGATATGGTGATTTTATACGGATAATGTGTACAGAACGCAAATGCCGCTGCAATTGAATATTAGAGACGTTTCTCTGATAGACAGAACTTCTCAAGCCCGGGAATTGTGCAAGCCGTCCAACGGCTTCGTGACACGGGGTCTATCATACCGCGCAGAGAACGTGCAGGACATCGCCAAAATGACTTAAATGTGATAGAGGCTGTTTTAAATTTAGTCGAGGCCTACTATTTCCACAAGAACAATTTCAAGGCGATTGGAGATATCACAAACTAAAGTTTGGTGGATATTTCGCGAGAATTCACTCAACCCGTACCATTTTCAAAAAGTTCAAGCTTTAGAAGCAACTGATTTCCACAATCGTCTTGAATTTTGCAATGGGTTCCTAAATCGAAGTGCAGCAGAACCTAACTTTATTAAGAAGGTGCTCTGGACGGATGAATGCTGTTTTACTCGTGCTGGCATTTTAAACAAGTTAAAAATATATTACTTTCTCAAAAATAATAAATACCTACCTAGGTTACACCAAAGTTTACATTTATTATTTATTTATTTATTAAACTTTGGTTATACGCAACTGCATATTGAATAATAAATTGAACATAATATTAAAACTGTGTATTATTTAACATAATAAATTATAAAACGTGAAACGTTAATAATATTAAAAATGATAAATTGTAATAACCGTACATTCGAAAACAATCATCCCTATTCATTTGTTGTTTTTATCATGTATCGAGATAAAAAAGGGACGAAGGGATCAGTCCACGTCTGACACCCTTGTTCCTACAAAATTCCTTTATTCTCATAAACTATTTATTTTAAATGTAATTTATTATAAATCCAATTTGTTTTTACTACATATGTACTACATTTTACCTTTGTGCGCGCCACTGTTGTTTACTTGTTTTTTGGAGGCGCTCTCTGATTTACGACCAAGCTCGCCAGGTTAGTATTTGACGTATAACCGACCAGTTCGTACACTCGATGTACCTGGGCGACTACAGCTACTACCAGAACTCAGTGCGTATGCAGCGGTATTTCAGATTTTACATTCAATTTCATTTTAAATTTGAAATGGTTCATCTTACGTCTCCTAAAAGTAATGACACGATATTCCTTTGATAATAGACCGACAACTTTTTTTTCTACTTTGCATCGAATACGATCCTACTACAGTCATATAGTGCACGTGCAGGTCAAAAGTGGGTTACAAGGTTAGTAACCTGGACAGGTTAGCCTAGGTCGGAAACACGTACCGAGTTGTTTGTCTCCGTCCGATTGTTTTTTTTTATGGAATATAAATACAAGTCTCTCTTTTATTACTTACAGTCAATATTTAAATACTACATACATAATCCTCTCTTTATAATTTATCTAGTGAGTGTTGGTTTTTTATGTCATTATTTCTGTAATGAAATTGAAATGGTTATGAAATGAAATTTAAATTATTTGAACTTTTGGGGTTTTGTAACTTCAATATTAAATCTTATTTAAAGTGAAACAGCTAATTTCTTTGCAGCCATAATAGTCACATTTGGTCAGATGAAACACACTACTACCCGCACACTACTCGTCGGTGGTATAGCTTTCAGAGGAGATTCGGTGTCAATGTCAATGGCGATCGTTTAATTGGGCCGCATTTTCTACCTGAACATCTGAATGGGCCGCGTTACTAATTTTTAGTAGAATTGTTTGAAAACCTTCCCCTTCGGGCTTACAGCAAATGTTGTTAAAATATTAAAATTATGATGCTAATAAAAACTGATTTTTGGCAAGGCATGCTCAGACCTCGAGGTTCTTGCTGGGCAACAATAACAATTTAATATGTTGATTGCATAAATAAAAAATAATTTATAGCATTTTAAATTATTATTGGTTGACGTGAGCAAAACCGTTTATTTATTGTCTTTATATGAGCGAAAATATATAAATATGGCAACGTTTCATCTAGGGCGCTTGTTCATATCGTAGCCGTGCGCAGTACTGTGAATAACCGGCTGACGTCAGTAACAGCCTGAAAAGGGGGTTAAATAATGATTTGAAAATATTTTGAAAATGTGTATGATGTGTCTATAAATTTAATTAATGGTTGTACTTTAGTACTTTGTACGGCTTTACGGAAAACAAATTTTGTAAAGCTGTCTACAGACACTATCAAATAGGTGTTTTTTGATTTGGTCTTTACAAAAGGACCTAGATGATCTTACATGTAAGGTATCCATAAGCTCTAAATACTTTTTTAATAGGATGCAAATTGCTGGTGTCTTTATTATGTTGACACGGTAAACATCAATTTATAACGCTTTATAGCTTCTAATGTTTTATCTAACGCGAAATGCCCTATGGAATCGTGAAAATAAGTAACAACCTGACGTCGTGCAGACTTTGGTACTACCCAGCAATCCCCCGAAACCGTCTTTTTGTATACCTTGTTATCATATATTTTGTATTCGTTATGAATTTTCTTTTCTTCTTCGTCAGTAGGTGTTTGACGTAGTATATTTTTAACATAATTTATTCTGTCGTCTTGTAACTGTGCCGCTAAAACCCAGTCACCTTCAGTTATATCTATTGTTAAAATGTCTAATTCCGCTTCCATTGCCGTTTCATTTTGAGAAATGGGATTCCTACTTAGAGCGTCTACATGTGTCACGTTTGTGCCCTTTCGGTATTCAATATTAAAATCGAATTCAGTAGTCGTCAGCCACAATCTAACAAATCGAGGAATTAAATCTCGTTTTATCAGTGTAGTACGTAACGCATTACAATCGGTTACCTATGCGTGGTGGTAATAGTTTAAATAACTAGATGGATTTCACAGGGTCTAAGGACACTTACAGTGTACGATAATTCAATAAACAAAGAAATCTAAATAAAAAATTTAGATAAATTTGGAACGAATACACTGAAGATGATTTTTTCGAGACAAAACGTCTGAATCTGGTTCGGGCTGAGGCAGTACAGTATTGGGGGTCATGAAGGCTTGCAAAAAAAGTAATAAAATTTCTAGGGTCGTGTTTAGAGACGAAACATTACATATAAAAATTGATTATGCCATTCGATAGAGGGCAAAAAGTAGCCATGAGAAAGTGTTCTTCTTTTTCAATATCACCGCATTTCAAACAACGCTGAAATTAAACAAAAACGGATTTCCAAAATTTTTTTTTCAAATATTTCGAAAACTAATCATGCTAGCCTTGATTTTTTAGAGGCATAATGTTGGTCCCCTAATTACACAACTTTGCCTCCAGTTAAGCTAGTCTGTATCTTTTACCGTTTTCGAGATCCTTGTAGTGAGAAGCGAATTTGTAACAGCCTGTATAGCTAATAATGGTCTCATTATTAGTTTCTCTTTCAAAAATTGAAAAACTTTGTCTTGTTCGATACCCCAATTAAATATGACAATTTTTTTTGTTAATATAGTTAATAGTCCACAGTACAGGCCCCCTCTGGAAAGTTGATTACCACATACTTTATAACTTCTGAGAAGCTTCGTTTTGACGAGTCTACCACATTTTTCCTCTGCGAATTTTCTCGATTCCTCCGCTTTTCCACTCGGAAAAGTCCTAAAACATGGCAATTTCCCGGGGTCTTGAAAAGTCAAGACCACATCTTTTATTTTTTGCTTAAGTTACTGGAAATTTTGTTGCAAATGCCGATTTAAATTTGTCCGACTGAAATTCTTCCGACATTGACTTGTCTACCCGTCGAAACATGCCAAAATAACTGGGTATTGAAAATCACGGGGTATGAAAAATCGATTACCACATATCTAATTTTAATTTTTTCCACTTTTAAATTTACTGTACAAAATAGTGATATCCAACGATTTAATGTCCGCAAATTATTAAAAAATTAATAAATCAATAATCGTGATGAAATATAATTTTTTCACTCCCAAAATTTCATATTTATAAATGGATATTAATTATTATTATGTAAATTATTATTTGTTTCAAATAATTATTATTTGTTTCAAATAAATAATTATAATATTGCTTAAAAATTTAAAAGTTATAAACAAATGAAGTTATTTTTGAGACGATTCATATTATCTTAGTGCATAATGCATTATTTCTAAATAAATTAATATTATACTTGATATAAAAATTCTTTTTTCTCTTTCAAGTTTTCATTCGCGTTTGTTATTTTTCTTTACAAAAATTTTCCTATTTTTCTAAAAGAAAATCCCAAAACTTTTGTGCATAATTTTTTTACACCATACATACTTTTTTGAAATCGTTTAATTCTTTTCTCGATATTTATTTGGCTAAATTGAGCATATAGAGATTTACAATTACAAGAATAAAACGAAAAATATATACAGGGTGT
>NW_019417330.1:17085-21561 GCF_000390285.2 Anoplophora glabripennis | reverse complement strand
ATGAACTAAGGCGCTCGGGCATCAATAAAGTCAACTGGCGAACGTTCGTTATATATATTTTTATTGTTTAAATTAAAATAATAAAGAATAGGGCATTTTATTATGATATTTGTAATCGGATCAAAGGCTTGTTTACGCTAGAGCTCGAGAGAGACTGTGAATAATAGGTGTAATGTTTTTAGGACGTAGAATAATTTAGGCGACGGTCGGAATTATGTTTCTGCGCATATTAAGGTCAAAGCTCATAAGATTTTAAAACATCTCTAATCAACTTTCCAGGGGGGGGGGGCCTGTACTGTGGACTATAATGGTTGCGCTATAATCGCAGTCTTTTATATATTTCCTAAAATATGAAGTAAGTCCTAAAAATTGTCGTACATTGTGAACATTAGCTGGTACAGGAAAATTTTGCACAGCGTGAATTTTGTTTATACCTGGTCTAAGGCCATAAGTGATATTAGACATACAAAAATTACATTTAGACAGTTTCAATGTTAGTCCAACATTTCTCGAAATTTTTAAAATTTCTTGTAGCACATTTAATCCATCTGTTATAGTTTGTGAAGGTATCAAAATAACGTCTATGTATACTAACATAGAGGTATTTTCAGACGACCTAAAGCTTTGTTTAAAGTTTTTGTAAATACTGCAGGTGAATTGGCTAATCCGAACGGAACTCTAAGATACTCAAAATGGCCATCAGCCTTGGTTTTGTGAACCGAATCGGCTTGCATAGTTATTTGATGGTAACCTTGAGCCATATCTAAACTAGTAAAATAGTTACACCCCTCTAATTGTTCTAGATAATCATCTGCTCGTAGCATTGGATAACAGTCCCTAACAGTTTGTGCATTTAGCGCCCTATAATCTACATTTTTTTTACTAAGAGAATTGGACTAGCGTACGACGACTCTGATTATTATATTATTTTCCAATAAATCATTTACAATTTTTTGTAACAATTTGTCGCTTAGAAATTGAAAGGTGATATGGACGATAAACTACTGATTTATCATCGTTAAGCTTTATTGACATTTCAGTACCTAAGTGAACATTTTCCTAGTTCATTTGTTTGTTCTGCAAAACAAACTCGATATTCATTTATTAGATTAAGTAACCTTTTTTTTCGAAATCGGTAACCTGTTTATCTACCTGACTATTCAGTTGGGGCATAGAGAAAGTATTCAGCACCTGACTATGTAATATTCCTACATTTAGCAATACATAGTGATTTATTTATGTTTTCTGGATAACAGGGCGAGCCCCTTACAACTAGTCGATTTTTATTTATAACTGTAATAATTTCATCCTTAGTAGAGGCAACACATCTAGTAATCATCATTTCCTTACCTGGATTTTCCCGCAGGCTACTGTCGGAATAGACGGATTTAATGTTTCCTTCTCGACGAGCACCTTTCCATTTGAGTTTATGAATGACTGTCCTATCAGAACTGGAAACTCGTGAATATCGTCATCCACAACATACCCTTCCACCTCATCTTCTACTAAATCAACTTCTAAACGCACGTTAAATTTTCCAAGTACTTTAATCGGTGTACCGTTATACCCTTTTAAATACAGTCCACAAGGAATCAATTATCAGTCTCAACTTGTCTGCTTCCTACTTACGTATTATTACCACTGCACATTTGGTATCCACGTATGCTTGTAGTTTACTCCCATAACATTTTTTAAATAACATGTTTTGTTTGTAGGGATACTTGCAGTATATCGCACTTTTGTGGTCACCTTACTTTAGTATGTCCTAGCCGATTGCAATTTGTGCACTACCTTTTTGGTTTGTTTTCGAATAAATTTTTGGAGTTTGCCGTTGAGTAGAATATATTTTAAATGTCTAGAAATAAATTTGTAACCTTACATAATTATGTAGTGAACATATTAAAGATCTCTTAGGGATTGTTAATAATTTATTATTAAATTTAGTGAGCAAAATTAATTTTTTTTTTGATCTCACGAAGTGATGTGACAATGCGTTCTTAATCACGTGACAAGATTAAATTTTTACGTACTTTTAAACATCTATAGTTAATTTGTAACAGTAAAGAAATTCATTTTTTACCACTGTTAATTGTTGTTGGTTGTTAATCCGCTGCCGTCGCTGTAGACTCGGTCGGCTTCCATCTGTCATTCAGTTGGTCGATAAATGGACAGGGCCCCGTTCACTGTATTTAGCAGCTGACTTCCTCGTAGGAAGAATTTCACCAACTTGACCTTCTTGGTAACAAACCCATCGTGACAGACTCTGTTGAAAACCTTGGTGACGCTCAGAAAGGCTGCACCGGTCGATTATTATCTGCTGTTGAAACTAGTTCTACTAATTCGTCTATGTTCTACTTTACTGTGAAAGGATAATCCTATATGCTGCCTGGTTCATATAGTCTTCAGGGGACTAATGGATCTATAACTGGAAACAAGGGTTAGATTATGGCCTTCTTCCACCTATCGGGAAATCTTCTTAGTCTCAGGGCTGGACGAACTATATTGAAGAATATCATCATTCTGATATGGGTACCTTACTTCCTCGCTCGTCGTTGGGCTGATTCATCTCTATCGGGTTGGCGTCGGTAGCGCCGACACGTTATTCCACTTCGTAGCGTGGAATTCGTCCTCCTCGTCAAGATAATTTTACACTGTAATTTAAGGCTGCAGGCAAACGTACTGGTCTTTTCACACCTGATATATTCGATTTAGTTCTCTCCATTAATCGGAAGAAATGGCTTTTTGGTGGACCTCAGTACCTGTTGCATCGTCCCTAGGTTATGATCTTCGGAATTTAGTGACTCAAGGTGGCGTTGCCATGCAGACAGTTAGTGTTTATTCAGGGCAACTTTCACCTTCCAGGTTAACTGGTTTAGGGACTGCTTATCCAGGAGCTGGGTCGTTTCAGTGGCTCATCGTTCTCTGATTAGTTCTTGCAACATAATAAGTATCTCACCTGTACCACCACCACTATCTCATACGCTCTCCTCCTCTGGGTTGTCTGTCCTGACTTCCAAGATGGTGTCCATCTCAAGATTCGGTAGACGCCTTGAAGTCCACTTCAACACGAATTATGGGAATGGGGTCTACAGATTAATAATAATAATAATAATAATAATAATAATATATCTACTCCTCATTCTAACTACGAGAATTAGCCCAGAAGTCGGAGACTTGTGCGGGAGAGGAGGCGGCATATTATTATTAAGCAGGCCGCATTTGCTAGAGGCAAAATTCAAAATTTAAAATTCAAATTCATTTATTTTCCAGAGATATACATACATATATATATAGGAATAGTCATATAAAACAAAACCAAACTAACATATTACCACAAAAGAAAAAAAAATGAAATGATAGTTACTTGTCAGTGCCGGTATAATCTACAGCAAAGAATTCATCTAGACTATACAAAGATCGTTCCAATAAAAACTTCTTTAATTTGCTCTTTGTGTAAGTGAGTCTGTTATTTCAGAAGGTAAATGATTGTAAATTTTAATAGCCAGACAATTCTGTGATTTGAGAAAAAAGTAAAAAAAAACAGAAAATCGAATTTTTTGCTTTTCTTTCAAATTGTTTATTAACGATATTTTTGCATAAAATTTTCCTTTTAAATTTTTTATGTAAGCTATTTCGATGGGAAATTCAATTCTCTAAATAATTTTTCCTATGAACTATAGCGAAATTTTGCTTCATTTTCGAGCTACAATTAAAAAACTGAAAGGGGTCCATTTTCACCCCTATCTCCAATTTCCACCCTCTAATTTAATAGCACTCCGCGGTTTCTTCATCTAAAATGACCATTTGAACGTTTCAAGCAATGAAATTGCTTGAACGTTATAGTTCCTTTTAACCCTGTGTTTTTTTATATGTATAATCAACAGCCTATAGGGGCAATCGTTTATTAGCAAGAAATTTACTTTTAAAGGAAACAGTTTATTTGACAATCCTCATAATTTCACATCTGGACTCTCCGAGATTTTTAAGAAAAAGTGAAATCAATCAGTAATATACAGGATGTTCCGAAATTAGGGTTTATGAAGATAAATTAATGAAATTTCAAACTGGATATTACTTCTAAATTTGTGGTTACATTTTACCCTAACTTTTGAATATGGAGATTTCTTCCATTTGATACAAAAAGCGGCCCGAAAAGTTCTGCTTTGATTTTTATTTATATTTGTTTTATTAATTAATTAAATAATGTCTCGGGGATTAAATAGAAAAATAAACGAATAAGTATAAATGTAATTTAAATGTTACCGTCGCAATTATTGCATGTCAGAATACACAAAATTAAAATGCCATTTAATATCACAGGTTACTTCGCAGTAGGAATTAAAAAATACACTTTAGTGCTTTTGGTATGTTAATCCCTGCGCACATTTTAATGCGACCTAAAAATATTACGTTATTTACGAGAATTAAAGTAGTTTGTGTTAAAAAACAGCTTACTTAAAGCCATAATTCTAAAAA
>NW_019417330.1:6592-16976 GCF_000390285.2 Anoplophora glabripennis | reverse complement strand
ACATATTCAGGGCTCGATGCCATACTAGTTTTTGGAGAGGTCAGCTCCTGTACAGTTTCCCACAGTGCTTTGCTATTATTCTTTTTTTGTGCAATTTGATGTTTATAAAAATCTGCTTTAGCAGTTTTGATTAGGACATTTAAGTGGTTTCTATAAGCAGTGTATCGTGTTTTTAAATTCTGATCGAAGGCATGCTGCAGTCGATGATACATTTTATCTCTCTCGTTGATTGACTTAATAATGCCATTTGTTATCCAGTTTTTCCGTTTTCTCTTCGTTTTTGGCAGAGTAAAAGTAAAGATGCATTTTTGAACCTCACTTGTTAATATTCCCAAGAATTTCTTGGTGCCAGATTCAATGTCGCCCATATTATAAACTTTGGGAAAGTCAACATTTGCCATGTTTTCTTCGAGCTTTTTGTAGTTAATTTTTTTACATATTTTAGTGGTATTTATATAATTAGTATTATTGTTGGTTGGGATTATTATTTGTAGAAGTACAGTGTAGTAGTCGGTTACTTTTGTTTTTACTACAAATCAATTGCATTTCTGTGCGGAACTGCCCCCAGTCAATCCGCTTCTTGGTAACGGCTTCCTTGCTGCTCTACTGGTCTTTTAGAGGTAATCTTTTCCTCCTGGTGCGTCGTTAGGTCGACCACGAACGGTATTGCCCTGAGCAACTAGAAATCCGTCACTTCTTGTCTTCCAATGGCACCATAATACATCGGCTCGTCGGACCCCTACCCCCGCCGTCACGTCCTCATAATCCTGCAAATATTGAAAAAGTACGCTGCCACTGCCTCTTTTACTCGGGCGATTTGGCGTTAATGTTCCCGATGGCCATAATTTGCGGTTACATATCTAGGACTACTCGCAGGTCGTAATTGGTGAGCAGCAGTCGGGAGACATGCAACATGCAACATATGGTAATCTATACCTCTTTTTATAAACGGAACCACTCTTACTCCATTCCTGCTCCTCTCCTTCCTGTACATATGACAACCAGGAATCCTAACAGTGTGTGCACGTTTACTTTCGAAAGCTCTTTTTTGCGCTACCTGCCGGTCGTCTTTTTCTTTGCTGTCTGCTTGGGGTAGCTAAGCCATGGTGGCTTGCGGTGCGTCGGCAGCGGTGGCATTGAGTGGGTTCGGTCTTGGCCCTCTGCGCCTTGACTACTTATTTTTAGGATGCCCTCCTCTTGGTATGGGACTTGAATCAAGACTAGGGGTATCGTTATTCTTGTTTCCGCGCTCACCAACCTAAAATAGAATAGGGTTGAAGATTTCGTCTGACAGTCCTCTGATAACCGGAAAATTGCGGGAGGCTGGCAATGACTTTTTTCGTTAACCTGGCCTCAGGCGCGTAGCTAAGGGGGCAGGGGTGGGCACGGCCCCTCCTACAGAGTCCGATGCCTACCTCAGAAAAATAAACAATCCAATAATATCATATTTTGATTGGACTAGTCGACTTACCAGCTAGCCCCTCAAGGCCATACCTACGCCCATGCCTGAATCTTGACTTTTCAGAACATGAAGCAATTCCTGATGCTGCTCGGTTGACCTTTTCTCCAGAACCTGGAAAGCATTCCTCTACCCACCTGCATATGGTGCCTTTCTCTCAGGCACTTTTAATTGCAAAAAAATACCGCCAGTTTTTCTGCTTAGACCAAGATAACGTCGGTTGTTAGAGAAGTTAGCGGCACTAACGTAGGTATTCTTATTATTAGTCTTAAGAATAGCGAGAATGAGCTTGTCTATCTATACAAAAGGCAAATAGTGAAGCTACTACTTTACAGTTTCTCTCACTTCGCTGCATTCATGCTTAGCCGAGACAGGAGGAGGGGCCCTCTAAGAGGCTTGCCTACAGTGATGGCAGCAGGTAAAGAGTGATAGTCGTGTTTCATCCCGTTCATTAATTCTGCTAAGGATGTTAAGGTGTACATATACGAAATTTTCGCACTCGCGTTGATATTTAGAAGTTAACCGCTACGGCTACAATAATATGAGGTTGGTTCTTCGGTGTTTTTCGTAGTAATATTAACAGAAATCAAAGTTATTTTCAGTTAAAGTATAGTTAACAGTACCCTAAAACCCTGAATCAAGGAAAAACATATCTCAAAAAAACTAATTTTTGAGATTTTTTGAAAATCCGGTACTTATAAAAGGTCAAGTCAGTATCGACTCAGGAGCAGAATTTTGATAATGAACGGCTATAGAGCGACTCAGTGGACGGCGGCGATGCGCGATGCGGGCTGAACCGTAATTCCTCTATATCCCACATAGGAAGAACGAGAGCACACGCACAAACTTAGTTTATTGCTTAAAATCATTTTAACCGAATCGAAACACAAATAGCGCAAACGTGCACAATATTTGGCTAAACCTATAACTTATAACGATCCCTATTTTTAATTGTCGCTAATTGAGATACTACCAATTTATTGTTACTTTTTAAGTCTTTTATATTATAATAAAGTGCGTCGAAATGGTTGTGTTTTGGATCAACCTTTTCTTTCTTATACTATTTTTGCTATTGTAAAATGTTAACTTAGTGTTTACAAGATATGGTAACTTCCTTCCTTGATTTGTATGTTTCTGCTTAACAGTCAAATTATCTTTGCAATTAAGATTTTTGAACGTTTTTTTATTTATTTGTCTTTAGCACAAGATATATTGTTACAGTTTGACAATTGTGAACACAATGCAGGTGGTTAAAACTCAGTGGCGGCTCTTGACTTCCATACCAAGGAAATATAAAGAAAACAGTATTTTTTATAATGAAAGTCCATTCTTGTGCTTTTGCCCGAAATAAACTTTTAAATTACTTATTTATTAAAGTTGGGTATTTCTTGCACCATTGATTTTTTAATAGATAGCACTGCAAGTATTGTTAGTCTAATTTAAATTTTACAAAAACACAAGAAAATATACGTAGGTAACAAAATTTTACACACATAGGTAAACCAATTACCTACGTTTAATATGAAAAAAAGCCGCCAACAGCTATTACTTGGTTGCGGGCGAACTAAACAGAGCCCAAACTGTATAGAAATATACGTTACTCCCACTCCGTATTTCACTCCTGCACAACGGTAACCATGACTACCGTTGTAAACACTTTACAGATTTAGGGACGACAAATTTAACATTTCCTTTTTAATGTATTTCATAAGGCTAATATATTTAATTGTCTATAAAACATTGTAAACTAAGCCTGTGTTCAGCCGACAAATATTCGACAAAGGCCATTCAGCGAATTGTTTGACTAAAGAAGTTTGACCGAACTTGTCCGACTATTCGCTATACACAGCCTAAATTTAAAATTAATTTTTTTTAAGATGAAATTTCCTACGGGGGGTGGCAATCCAGAATCCCCCGCACTATCCACCAATGTTAAAATTGTAAGTTTTTTATAATCTCTTTCATTAATAGAATCCAAATGTGCATTCGTGAAGGTAACAGACATTTTTATTTTTATCTTGTTCGAATATTGAAATGCGGTTAACTTAATCTCGAAAAATTATTCAAATAGATTAACTAAATTACAAGAATTTTATCGGAAACTCTTACCAAAGTTGATATTTCCGATCGTATATTCAAAAAAGTTCCAATATCACCAGAATTAAGCCCAAAATAAAAATTTTATAACAGAAAATAACTAAAGAAATGACCACTGTAAAATTCCGTTTGTGTTTCTGTTTTTTTTTTTAACTAAAATTGCACAAAAAATGTACCGACATGAAATGCAACTCAAAGCAAGCAAAATTTCAGTGGAATATCTTAAACAAAACAACTTTTTTCTCAAAGACAAAGAGCGGTAGGGTTGTTTCCCATTTTGTTCCTGAAAATTTGATTAAAATGTGGAACAAGTGTAACATGTGTAACAAATAATAATACCTACACAATATATGATGACGCAACTAAGTTTCATTTTGTTGAGTTGCATCTACCATTGGTTTTATAAGAATTTACCGTTGAGTGAAGATCTACTATTCCTGTGACGCACGGTTTGGAAAGTCATGTCCATACTCGCTGTACAGTCCATAATTAGTCAGTAGTTTTTTCTAATGATTCTTCCTAACTTTTATTACGTTTTTAATTTGTTTCTTCAATAGTTCTATATTTAATATCGCGAGTTCTAGGAGGTGGAGAGAAAAAATACACTTCTTTAATAATAATTAATACCTACATTTGAAATGTAGGTATGTACCTGATTTAAAAAACGCATGTCCCTAATCCCTTATCCTTTTATATTAGATAGGTATGCCTATAAAACCTGTCTTTTGATAGACATAACTAGATTTTTATAGCATAAATAATAATTGTCAATCAATTTGTTAAGACTTTTCATAGCATAAAATATTCAAAATCGTGAGACCTATGCATTCAAATTTCAAATGAAGTGGGTAACCAATAAACAAAAGTTCGATATTTTCATTTTTATGTCCAAAATTTTCACGTAAAATGTATATAAAATAATGGTCAAATATGTCTTCAATTACATTTTTGAGGAATTTGAATATTTTTCGAACCAGATTACCCCGTATATGCGGCATACGTAAATTTTGTTCAGAAGACTGTGGCGATGAAAAGGTAAATTTGACAATTCTATTTTTATTTTACTTTTGCTGAAAATTAGTAACTATGTGTCATATCAGAAAGGTTAGAAGTAATATAATTAATTTTCTTTCTTTTAAAAATTGTATAGCATAAAATGACAGCACGAATTTTCATGTCATGTTAATGAGTTACGTATTTTATCTTTTAGAAAGGATTAATTTTGGGCATATACGAGGGTGATAATGAGGAACCAGTATTTACAAAGGCAGCAGCAAAATTTAATGACCATCTTGGAGGCAAATTATTCGATTTAATAAAAAAGTAAGTAATTGTTTGTAGAAGCTACTTCACCAGTAATATTAAAAAATCGTCTCCTTGTCATTAATTTACTCGTCTCAAACTTTCCATTTTTGTAAAGGTGTATAATAATTGAAAAAATATTAGATAAGCCTTGTTCGATTGACACAGTAAAAAATTTATTCGTTTTTACGATTCGGTATCTTTAACTTTTAGAATCGGTTTGATTCATAAACTTGTATTAAAAATGAACAGGCACCAGCAGTTAATTTGAAGGCAATAAGTAACTAGCGCGAATTTTCATCTCATTGTACCCAGGTACTTACCAAAAAAGAATTGCTGTATCTCGTTCTTTTAATAATTGAACTATGAAAAAATCATAACAATGTTCTCAAAACTTATTCGATTTCTCTACCGAATTCTCAAAATAATAAATAGATAAATAGATTCTGAAAAATAAATTCAAATCACCGATAAATAGATTCTGAAAAATAAATTCAAATCACCGATTCGTATTTTAAGATTGGTTGAAAAAAAATTAATATTCAAACGAATTAAATTTCAAATCATTTGGTATCAATACATATTCATATTATTGTTGAATAACATAATAATAAAATTATCTTGGCTAACTACTTTTTCAAAATGTCGAACAATTGTCATTTGTCAATGATATAATATATGGACCCAGATACATTTAAAAAAATAAAGAGGACGGTAGAACCAGTAAAAATAATGACAACAGCTTTATAAAAATACTTCGAAATCTCAACGTTTTTGAGGTAGAATGTTCAAAAAAATATCAAGTTTATTGAAATATCTCTTAAAATGTTTAACTTAGATGAATTTTAGTCTAATAATATAATTGATTAAAGGTAAAAAATCATTGAATCAATATACTAATTTGTCAAACAATAGTGAAGAAACTGGACGCACTTTCATTAAGAACCGCTAAATTTTTATTCTACTGCTTACTTTTTTGAATTTTCTATAAAAAAATATGTTTAACTTTATTCGAAAACGAACTATTTTCAATCTTTTCTTTAATTTAAAATAAACTTATCACACAGTTGAAAGAAAAATATTTTTTTTTGTTCAAAGTGCAGTTTAAAATAGTGTAGCCATCAAAGTCATAGGCGTCGAAACTTACATTTTTTTAGCTCCCGCTATTAGTAAAGTTTTTAAAACTTTTGTTAGTTATACTATATTTAAAATAGAATTTCGAACATAAAATTCCTATACATTTTTTTGTAGAACAAATAGTTTCTCGAGTTATTTTAAATTTAATCAACTGAGATTTTAAATTAAAAAAAAAATTTGAAAATAGTTTGTTCTATTTTTCCTACAAATAATATTAGGCACTAAATGCACTTATCCAATTTTCAAAATACTCAACAGGTTTTAAATTCTACTGACAATGCTTTCCATTATGTCCGTCACTGGCTGACACTAACTCATCGAATTTTTCCTATTTTTATCTCGATAGCCCAAGTTTCATCAACCTAACTTGGAAGTTTGCAGGTCAAAGATTTATTGTACAACCGCGCTTGATGTAATTTATCGCAATTTTTAAAATATACTGATTCAGTGGTACATAATTTTTACAGAAAATTTGTCACTGCAATAACCAATTTTTGCACTATTTTCTTTTTTACTTAACTTTTTCTTTATTACCATCCAATAAAAACAATCACTAGTAACGCAATAGTTTTTTTCGAAATAGTCGGTGCCATGACACAAACTGCATTCAAATAAAATGGTTTTATCCTCAACTGCTAACTAACATGTTGGTAGGTACTACAAATCTTAACGACTTATTGATGTTCAGATCGTTTGTGTTTTTGGCCTAAATATTAAACAACTTGTTACACTGACTGTTTGTCCAATCTGTAGCACAACTTATACGAGTTGGCTAGTGTGTGGGCCATTTCACTTCTTCCTGTCTTTTGGTCCTTGCTTATCTTATCACGTCTTGATACAGATATAATCATAAATTGTATTTTCATATTATAAAGGAACGAAGCAGTACATATTTTTATTTTTAGGGCTGGAGGTGACTTAAAAAGAGGAAAAGCAAAAATTTTTAATAACATTGATAAGGAGTTTTGGTCTATTGCCGTGGTTACACTTGGCAAACAAAAACTCGCCTACAATGAGATGGAAGCCATTGACGAAGGATTGGAGGCAGTACGTGAAGCTGCAGGAATGGGTGCTCAAGTTTTAAAAAGAGAAGGTGTCACAAGAATACTAATAGAAGGGTTAGGCCATCCTGAGCAAGCAGCAGAAGGAAGTGCTCTAGCTTTATGGAGATATCAAGAAAACAAATCCAGACAACATTGGAAAGTTATTCCTACATTAGAATTGTTTGATGACTGTGATGCTGAAAGTTTTCAAAGAGGTTTGTTCAAAGCTGAATCTCAAAATTTAGCGAGACGTTTATCTGACACTCCAGCAAATCAAATGACACCTCTACATTTTGCTCAGGAAACTGTAAATGAATTATGTCCCTGCGGTATTAAAGTTACTGTACATGATAAGGACTGGATAGAATCGAAAAAATTAAACGCATTCTTAACTGTTGCTCGTGGATCATGTGAACCACCAGTATTTGTTGAAATATCTTATTGTGGAGCGCCTCAAGAACAAAAACCGGTTCTCATGTGTGGTAAGGGTATAACATTTGATAGTGGAGGATTATGTTTAAAGAAATGCGAAGGTATGGATCAGTATAGAGCTGATATGTGTGGTGCAGCTGCCATTATTGCTGCTATACGTGCAGCATCTGCTTTAAGCTTACCAATAAACATTGAAGCTGTTATTCCATTATGTGAAAATATGCCAAGCGGTATGGCTATGAAATGTGGAGACGTAGTAATGGGAATGAATGGAAAGTCTATTATGGTGACCGACACAGATAATGAAGGCAGATTAATTCTTGCTGATGCTTTGATATATGGACAGGCCAGACACAGACCACGTTTAGTAATAGACGTTGCAAGTTTAACACCGGGTGTTAGGGCGGCTCTTGGCTCTGCTGCTAGTGGAGTTTTCTCAAATTCTCAAACTATGTGGTCCCAAGTCCGCAAAGCAGGCGTGATCACTGGTGACAGAGTCTGGAGACTGCCAATTTGGAAGTTCTTTAGCAAAAAGGTGACTCGCTTCAAATCTCATGATGTTAATAATAAAGGTCTAGGGCACGGCTCAGCTTGCCTTGCCGCTGCATTTCTAAATGAGTTTATAGACTGTGTTGATTGGATTCATTTTGATATAACCGGTGTAGGGTTTAAAAGTGAGCACAAGGTGTATCCCTACTTAACAAAAGGACGTATGACAGGTCGGCCAACTCGTACTTTAATACAGTTACTGTATCAATTATCATGTCCTGCCGAAGGACAGCGAAAACTTACTGAAAATTAAATAAACCTTAAGTAAAACTCGTTGACTTTCCGTCATTCAAATGTGCATAATATAAACATTAAGCGCTTCATTGAACACTTATCCGCCTTGTCTGGAATCCTGGCATATTCTTAATATGCCATTTTAAAATTTTCAAGTAGGGAAGGGCACATATCAAGGAGTGAGAAAATTTGTTGAATATTTTATTACCTGTATTCCAATAATATATTGTCATAACACATGGAAATACAGAAAATAAAAATCAACATTTAATTTTCTGCTCAACTTAACAATGGGCGACTATTATATGGCAGTTTGGTCCCTGCCAGCTATTTATGCTATGGTGTTTTTTTTTCAAGACAATTTATTTCCCTAACAAAAAATGAATTACATTTGAGCGCACGTCAGCATTAAAAACACACTGCGATAATATTTATTAAATATACCTTCGTTTAAATTCCACACCGAGATTTACTTAAGATTATTGAAAATCGTCATTTAACAAACTTTTTAAGTGCCTAAGTAATGGAAATACACCAGCCTTTTTTATTTATACTTTCAAATTAACTATAAAAAGTAAATTATTCTCAAATGATCCCTTATAAATATTTATATAAGTATTTATTTACAGCAAGCTGATGTAATATGCATTTGACATGGCATCAGAAATTTTTAGTCGAGTTTTGTATTGTTTTGTATATACCTTATTTCTAGAGTATACTGTCTTTGTAACATTATGATGTAATGGATTTTTAAAATGTCCTACCTAAATAAAGAAGTACAATTATTTTGTTTTACTCGTATGATTCAATGTGTCGCTTTAGTAGTAAACCTGTTAGTAGCCGAGTTAACATATTTTTACATATCTACCTATTAACAAATACATTTAATTGAAAATTGGAAATTCTTATAGAATAATATACAGAAAAATATTTGTCTTATAATTACAGTATTAGTAAGTAAAATAGTATGTAAACATTATATTGACTGCATATACATTGATAGGCCAGTCATTATAGCTTTTTTCGGGGAAAAAATACTATTAGAAGTTTTTCTGCGGAATATTGTTCAGAAACGTGTTATAAAGAAAATATCAAAAAATCAACTCGAGACTAGTTGGGAAACTTTGTTTTAACAGTGGTCAAAGTTATGGAAAAGTGGTTTTTTGACTCACGTAAAAAAAAACTTATTCATAGCGAAAAAAAGTTATACAAAAAAGGTAGGTATTAAATAAGCCTATAAAATGAGAAAAGTCCAATTAAATTCCGATAATTATACCATCTGCGTATCTTTTTCGTGTCACTCGTTCTTCAATTGGAGATAAAATTTTGAATGCAATTGTAATGTTAGAAATACACAGAAATTATTAAAATGTTTTATAAGTCAAAAGTCAAACAACTTGTACTGAGTCTGGTACTGAGTTAGATGATGGAAACATCATTCACATTTAGAGATTGCAATAGATTGAATGAAACGCGCCAGCCAAATTATTTGACCTTGCTATTTTAACAAAATATATAAGGATAGTCTCACTCCCAGATGGAAGTGATGATACCTTCACACTTAGAGTCACTGAATTGAGAGAGTACCTACCGCCAACAATGTTCCCATAAGTTAGATAATGTCGTCGTACCTCATCTCCCGTTGCTTCACTTACCATTTGGTTGCGGCTCTCAGGGTTTCTGGACATATTATATGCTTCTCGCGCTGTCGCGCTGGACTCTGCTCGAGATGTAGCTAACCTGGTAAAATTGCGCTTAGGCATGGCTAGGTGAGAGGACGCGATCTAATTTTGTAACAACTTGTCGTTCCCTTGGATAGGATGTGTGAGAGGTTTGACTCTAACAAAGGGAATTTGGATTAGAATGATATGAGATATAGGATCGGTATTGGAAAGATAGGTGAAAAGTGACTTTAAGCGCCAATACGTCCCGCTATCTCTGATATTTGAGCTTAGGCGGCTATGAGAGCCGTTGATTAGGTAGTTTGTATATATAATTCTTATAATTATATATATCTAGAGGTAAACACTACGCTCATATAGTTCTGATAACTATAGGGGCGGTTTGATGCACTTCACTAGAGCTTATATCTAACACTTTATGATAGGGCTGGCTAATGGCCCGTGATTTG
>NW_019417330.1:1466-4160 GCF_000390285.2 Anoplophora glabripennis | reverse complement strand
AACAAGATGGTGGCTAAAAATCTAAAGAATTAATTTTTATATTATTATTTTTATAGACAGCGGAAAGACACAGGGAGAGAGAGAGGAGCGTTGCAAGGGCATGCATTTTGGCTACAGGACGACAGAGACATGGAAACCAAAAACAAGACATACGAAGGGTAAGTTGCTTTAAATTTCATCATTTCAGATGGTTTTTCAGTTTTAATACACAGTCCATTCTAAAAGTATATTTCTAATAAAAATCGTATTTAAAGCATTAATCTTTAACTGCAATAAGGCAAATAATTTTTTTCATAGGAAAAAATTCTATAATTAAAAATATTGGCTTATTTCAATAGGAAAACAAACTAAAAAAAATCCCCAAAACATATTAATATTCTAAAAACTATAATTTAGCTGGTAAAACAGCTTATTTAATACAGAAAAAATCACTTAATCGTAATAAACCTTAACTAACCGAAAATTAAATAAAAAGTATAATCCTCCTATAATACAAGGCTTTATTNCGAGCAGTTCGCCTTCCGACCCAATCACTCCACTGAACTCCAAATCCTTCGCCTTACCGAGCACATCACGGCGGCCTTCAACAGGGGACAGTACACTGGTGCTGTCTTCCTGAGGCTCTTTCGATTTGGCAAGAATAGTAGCTATCAGCAGCTAATAGCAACTTAGAATTACTCTGAACTGATATTAGTTGCTATTAGGTACCATTTTTTCCAAAACGAAAGAGCCTCTGGACGTCGCAATGGCCTTCGATCAGTGGCGGCGCGTGAACATTGATTGAATGTGTTCTGTTTAGGATTGTTATATTTGTTGAATTGAATTCCGGGATATTGAGTGTCCGGAGAGCCTTTAAATGGCGCCGCAGGCGAAAAATTTTAAAATTTTCAAGGACACGCGTTTTCCTGGCACTTCTGAATTTCAAGGAACAATCCATTTATACAAAAATACAAATTTTCACAACGATTTTTAAAATTGATACCTCTTTGAAATATCTATTCACGAATTACCTACTGACGGTATAAATAAATTGGAATAAACTAAATATATTTTATTAAATTATTGAATATTGTTTAAAAACAAAAAAATCGTTTGTAAAGTTTACTAACGATTCAACGAATTTTAATTTTCCTCGCCGTGTTATGATTTTTTCTTTATCTTTTTTTATATATACGTACATATATTCCGTGAGTTATACGTGCAAATCCGAAATACGGGACCATACAGCAAATTCCCGGTACAATCACAGAAAGTCCCGGTCATACCCATGTGGCTAGATGTTCTTTTAATATGTCGTCAAGATCTGCACTAAATTTATGAGTCCACGAAAACACTATGCTCATATAGTTCTAATAACTATAGGGGCGGTTGGATGCACTTCACTAGAGCTTATATCTAACACTTATGATAGGGCTGGCTAATGGCCCGTGATTTGAGTCTGCCTCGGGTCAGAAATAAATGCCCGGGCGACGTTTTATCTTTCTTTTATAGATAAGAGGTAGGTTAGGTTATATATTTATTAAACATAAATCTGACTCTAACAATTGGATTAAAAGAGTGCGAAATGCTGTAATATTGACTATAATGGCTTTAATGTCGCAACTAAAATTTGGAGTGTCCCAACAGAGACTGGCCGGATATGTCGATCCGGTTATATAACTGCAGATGCCCACAGTTGACGATCCATCGCGATAGGGGATTCGCGGCCTTGATCCGCGGTTGATGTCCGGGTTTTTTATGCGATTCTTCCTCCTCTTCTTGATCGGTGCTTCCCTGCAAGGACGGGGGCCATTGGAAAGTTGGTCGATTTCGTGACTCTGGCAGGTGGCTGCTGGCTCGTAGTCGGCTTCCCATCGTTCGTCCTCGATGCGGTCCATCCCGTCTCCATCACCAGGGAGCGCTTTTTCGGCGATTTGCGGCGTCTCGCAGGTGGATTGGAAACATCGTCGATTTCTGCAATTCGGCTTGGCTCGGCTTAACTGCGGCTCTCCGATGCGGGAAATCTGAAACATAGTCGGTTTTGTTTGTTTCCGTGGATACTGCTTCATCTCGACTCGAGGCGGCTGGATGGTGGCTGGATTCGAAACCTTGTCGATTTCTTCTCTTTCTACCCTGGCGGTGATATCGTCTTCGAGAATGGAAACGTTGTGCAAATTATGACTCTTGACTTGATTTGTGATACTGGATATCGGACTTAGGGTGTTGTCCTGGATTTTCGGACTTGGTGTCCACGAACGCGGTGGTTTCGGACCCGTTTGGAGATGGTGACGTGGTTGGGGGTATCCCTAAGAATCCCCAGAACACGCTGGATGCGTGCAGAAAGCGTTTCTGCACGATCGCGGCTGCTTCTGCGGATGTCGGGTTCGGCTCGCGTTGTGGAACGATAAGTGTAGGGTTCCCCTTAATTAATAAGTAAAGGGGAACTTGTTACGAATTCTTTTTTCCCTATTTTGTGGACTGGCAGACCAGGCCGTACCACAAGCTGAGGGGAACAGCCTTAATATACCCCGAAGGGTCGCTGATACTCAGTACTACTACTATTTAAAAAAATTGGTAGCGACTACTCGTCACTAAAGGAGCGGACAATGAGAGGCTATTCGATTCAAACACTATAATACAAGTGTGAAGACCAACTCAGAGATGCTTCTCGTGGCAAGTCTCGACTGAGAGTGAGCTACCGAGGCAAAACTCGGC
>NW_019417330.1:0-380 GCF_000390285.2 Anoplophora glabripennis | reverse complement strand
CCCTGGCTGAGGTCTGGCTCGGACCTGCAGCAGGTTGGCTTGGGGCCGGACGGGTACTGGTGCTCGGTTGAGCTTGGATGGCTAGGGTCAAAGCCTGCAGAAGCTCGACGGTGCTTGGCGTAGAGCTCTGCGGTGTAGGAGGTCCAGGTTGGGACGGTGGTCCTTGATGCTGGTAATTATGGAAGGACACCTCGCTGTCCAGCAGGGAAGGCATCAAAGGCACTTGTGGTGGGGTACCAGGTAGGTACGGTGATGGCTCCATGTCGGATTTTATTTTGTTTTATTTTACTGTTTTATTTTATTTTACTTTGTTTTATTTTATTTTGTTTTTGTTGGATTTATTTTATTTTATTTTATTTATTTTTTTTGGATTTATTTTT